>NW_027185375.1:1910000-1917500 GCF_022577435.1 Embiotoca jacksoni
AGCCAAAATGTCCAAAAAAAAAAAAATGTCTAGTTTCATTTATCTCACCCGGAGTCTGTTGAGGCAGGATTTTGAACTTTATATTGTTCTTTTTTTCTTTTCTTTTCTTTTTTATTTAGCTTCGAGATAAACTCATTTAATCAAGAACATAACCTGCATGCTGCCAATGGAAGGAATTATTCAGATTTTTTTTTTTTTTTTCAGGTGAAACACGTTTATTTCGTTAGACTGCGATCCAATACGGTCGTGGACTTCCAAGAAACACAGTTTTAACCCGATGGGATCGTTTTCATGCCACAAAATGTTCCTTAAAATGGAAATTCAGAGAGACAATTAAGTTTTCTTATACTTTGGGGCCTGCTTGGCCAAATTCCATTCATAGAAAACAACGGAATGAAAGTTAAATAAACCAACATTACTTCCAAAATGCAGAAATGACCAAATCCTTCATCAAACTGAAAGCGGACAACATAAGCAGCTTTTTATATTTTAATATTGTCCATGTAGCAGCCCTTTAAAAAAAACAAAAACAAAACAAAAACACTTTAATATCTGTGTGGGGATAAGATGAAAGAGAAGAACAGATGAGGTCGAGCGCGTCAAACAGCTGGAAAGTCCTTCCATGAACTTTGAAAAAGCGCCTGTTTTTATGCAGAAATAGGTTTATATTGCAGCTCGGGGGACGTAAACTGGCTCCGTTGCACCCTATGACCTCAATCCTTCGTTTCCAGCGTCAGCGGAGGAAAAAAAAAAAAAAAAATACAAAACAGGAGTGGAACAACATGAAAAACCCGACGCGCCCGCGGACCCGCTCTTCTGGCTCGTCACGCCGAAGAACGACTCGATCCAGGTTCCTCGACGCTCGGGGAGCCCCGATAGGTGATGTTTCTGGGGTTAAATGAAAAACAAAACAAAAAAAAAACCCCACCGGAGAGAATATAAAGTCATGCAGCGCTTGGCATCAATTTTAGATTAGTTCCAGAGTATGTCTTGGCCCCCGCGGCCGTTTTTCTTTCTTTCCGTTCCCCCCCCACCCTCCTTCTTCTCTGGATTCAATCCCGCTTTTTTCACCTCCTTAAAAACTGTAATTTTGATCAGGAGTTCAAATCATTTTGGCCCGCGAGCTCCTTAAAATGAAGCAGCGCCCGCTTGCGCCCGAGCCGTTTCATTTGATTAAGTACCAGCAAGAGCCAAAAAGGCTAAAAAAAAAATAAAAAAAAAAAAAAAACTCGCGGCCCCGTCGCCGCAAGAAACTAATTCGGGGCGTAAATAATACAATTTTATGGTCGCGGTTCCACGAGTCGCCGACACAACTCGGGAATTAAAAGGTGCGAGTTGTACCAGAGCGACATGCTGTTTTGAGATATTTTCAGACTGGCTCATCATTTTTGGGTTTTTTTTTTTTCACACTCTTAAAAGCTTCTTGTAAAACTTCCAAATATCACCGGGGCATAAATAGTTTGTCAACCTCTCTTGACTTTCCTTAAAAACAGAGACGCACTTAAGTTCAGGAACAGTTCAGACTATTTCGACGCCAGTTCGCTCCGGTCCTGCCGGGAGTATTTAATTCTCCGAAACCTTTAGATTTTTGGGGAAACAACTGGCTTCGCCTCAACTTCCTGAAGGTAATAAAAAAAACGACCTGGCGGCGCCTCTGAAGTTCACTTAATTATCGAGACATCGTGCGTTGCGCTCGGTCGCGTACTTAATCGGTGCTTAGCTCAGCATCGACGCGGGAGTTGCTTCGCCTGGATTTTCCAAAGGTAACAAAAATCCACCGAGCAGCACCGTCAAGGTTCACCAATCATCAGGTCGCACGTTGTTGTTTTAATGGAGGGCGTCGTGGGTCGCACTATTTCAGGGGGCAGGCGGGGAAGCTAAGCCAACCAAGCTAAACGTTTACGAGAGCGGTGTTGATCCTTCTGGTCTTCAACTAGAACAGGGGCGTCAAACCTACGGCCCGCGGGCCGGATCCGGCCCCGCCGGGGGGGGGGGGGGGGGGGGGTCCGGCTCGGCCCGCCGGACGACTTTGCTAAGTGTGAAAATTACAGAAAGACATAAATTGCATTTCTATGAGAATTACGGAGGTTTACGAATACAAACGTTTTGTTATTTATTTATTTATTTATTTTTTTTTAAATCGATCCAGTAATTGCTTCAAAAACTGCGTAAATGCGACGTCTGCTCCGGAGGAAGAAGCGCCCGCTGCTCGCTTTGTGACGCGTTTGACGTGAATCTGCAGAGGAGAGCCCGGGGCAGATAAACAGCGGGCTGATGTCTTGAGTTTTTGCTCTTTATGTTTCTAGTTTATTGTAGAAAGACCTTAAAACAGGGGTTTATCATCCAAAAAACCTTCACCAACGATTTAAACACAGAGAAATATTGTCGTTATGCGCGCGTTGTTATGCCGTGATTTCGCTGGTCTGGCCCACTTCAGATCAAAGTGGGCAGCATGCGGCCCCCTCGACGAAAATGAGTTCGACACCCCTGAACGAGAAGGTAAACGTTGGACCCAGTCGTCGAGGAAACAGTGGGACTAATCCCCCCCCCCCCCCGGTTTCATCTCGTGTCTGATGTTCGGTCGTGAAAAGGTCGGCGTTGTTACAGTCTGCGTTACACGAGCGGCAGCGGAGACAGCGAGCTGCGACCGAAGCTGTGGGAACGTCCCCCCCCCCCCCCCCCCCCCCGTCACCTCAGGTGAGCCTGAGAGGACGGGGGGTGCATCAGTGTGGAGCAGATTGGATTGCATTCACACAACACGCACACACACACACACACACACACACACACACACACACAACACTCGCTCCTAAATATTTGCTCACCCTGTCCGATTACCACATGGAAATGTTTTTGCTGCTTTGTAACGCGCGCCGAGACAACGGCGGGTCTGGGAACAGGATGACTGACATGAGAAAGGAAGAAAAAGACGGGAGGAAGTTCATCCGAGACGGACGACGAAAAAGAATCACCACACGGCGAAGAAACGGGGAAATCAAAAGTTGTGAGGCAAATGTGCTGCGCTTGTGTGTGTGTGCGTGTGTGTGCGTGTGTGTGTGTGTGTGTGTGTGTGTGTGTGTGCGTGTGTGTGTGTGCGTGTTGAGGTGTGAGAATGTCGAAGCCACGAGCAGGTCGGTAACTCGAGCCCCATGTGAAGTCTCAGCCGCAGGAACGAAGCTCAAGAATACACCGAGTCATTACTCGCTGACTACAATGCACTCACATTCCCCAAAACACACACACACACACACACACACACACACACACACACACACACACACACTAATTCAGTGACAGAGACGGAAATGTCAACCACCAAACATGCAAAAACTGAATCCATACGCGCACACAGCCTCCGTGTTCGGACCTCTGACTTCCTTCTCACAGAGATTATGTGGCCGCAAACGAGCGCCGACTCGCCGTCGGAGACGCCGAGTCGGCGCTGACCGCACGACCCCAAAAAAATTCTAAAGTATAGATTATGTCGTTTAAAGAACACGACGTATACGCCGCAGAAAATGATTCATATCGTTGATTTAATCCGTCCTTTATTTTCCTATTTCATCAATAATAGATCAGAAAATAGTTAAAAAAAAAAAATAAATAAATAAATTATTAAGAGTCTAAAACGTAAAGTTTTGAGCTGAAACATTTGAATTTGTGGTATTTTGTGCCCCCCCCCCCCCCCCCCCCCCAAAAGAAAAAGACCAAAACAGTTAAAAAATGATCATCTATTGTGGCCTGAATGGTTTTAAGGAAACGTTACTGCTGTCGAACATAATTCGATTTCCTGGTCAATGGAGCTTTGGCTCACACTGTAAATGTGTAATATGTAATAATAAAAACAAATATGGGATCGGATTAAGATGAGTCCAATTTTTTGTGTTTTTTTTTTTTTTTTTTTTAATGATCCCGGAGAAGAAAGCAAATTGATGGAACACAACTTCAGTCTGAATGATGTAACGTATTAATGTATAAATCGTTTCCCTGTTCTCGTTGCGCCTTAATCATTATTTAGCTCATGTTTTTGCTCTCCGCTCAGAACAACTGACGTAAATGAATGATCACGTGACGAGAACCGTTTCCTGCCCAAAAGTGAGCCGTAAAAAGTCCTCGACGTGATCGCGGGGGAACGACGGCGCCGCGTCTGGAATTCAAATCAAACTCCACCGGTGAATTTTAAGGTTATTATACGATTATACAATCGCCTCTATTGTTTACTCTTGTTCGGACCAAAAAAGACAAACAAACAAACAAAAAACAGAGCCTGCGATCGTCTGGAAAATGATCTGAAGGCATTATTTCTCTGGCAGCGAGGAGGAAAATAAATTATGGGGAAAGCTGAGGCTGATTTGTGCGCCGGGGGGGGTTTATCTCGCGAACGCAAATCGGGAACAGATGCTTTAATAGAGACGTGACAAAAAGCTGGCGCGCCGCCGACGGCACTCGGCGCGGCGAACGGAGTCGGGGCTCCCGGGACGTGTCACGCGTTTAGATTTTTCCTCGTGCAGGCGAGTCCCATTAATCAGGCTCCGTTCGGATTAAATCTCCCTTTGAAGTGCCGCGGCGTCGCCGTGGCGACAGTCCTCCCGCTGCTTCATCGATCGGGATCGATCGGTTTGCTTCGCGGGGCGGGGCGGGGGGGAGTTGGCAGGGGGTAGGTGCCGGGGGGGGGGGGGGGGGGGGGGGGGGGACCAGAAGATAAACTACCACATAAAGAAATTATACACTAAGAAAAAATAAAGAATTTCGAAATTAGATTTCACAAACGGAGTGAAAAATATTGGGAGACTAAAGTCAAAACGCCGACACCGAAGTTGAAATTAGATTTCGTTCAATGTGACTTTATAAAACTTTATTCCCCGACATTTCGACCTCTGATATTCCGCCGTGGTCCGACGGTAGTGTAAAACGCCGCACGGCGAATTCAGTTTACCGTCCCGAGCGCCAAAAAAACAACAACAACAACAACAACAAAAATCAAAGTTATCAATCAAAGGAAAACAGACACACCCGTTTACGTCGGTGAAATAATTTAGTGTGACAAACAATTTTCACATTTACATAACTTAATTCATGTCATTTTTCTCTCTCGCGGACCTTCCACAGCTGCCCGGAAACGCCTCCATAAGGCAGGACGTGGTTGTTGTTTTGTTTTGTTTTTTTGCAGCATTGTCTGTGTGTGTGTGTGTGTGATTTTTGTATGATATAAATGCCATATTCCTAATCCGAGAGTCTGTATGGCAGGACGACTAACTGCGTAGTTCCCGGGCGGCGGCCGCATCACCGATCTCGACTAAACAAAAAAAAACAAAAAAAAGAGAGCCGTCATCTCCGGAGAGTTCCCAGGCCGTCGTCAAAGTCTTTATGGAGTGTAGGTATGTGAATGTATGAGGTCCTCTTCTCTTCTCACGCTCCCGTGTCCGACACCCCCGGGGCTACACGGCGCCCCGCCCGCGGGGAGGGGAGGGGAGAGGCCGGCGCGGGGGGGGGGTGGTGGGAGAGGGGAGGTGGAGCATCCATCAGCCCGGGCCTCAAGACTGCCCCGTCTGGGCTCGCCTGCGGCGGCCGGAGGGGGGTGGGGGAGGTGGGGGAGGGCAGGCACGGAGCTCCCCGAACATCCTTTGCCCCCCCCCCCGCCTCCTCCCCCCTCCCTCCCTCCCTCCACCTTAGTGTCTGCAGATACCGAGAAGCAACATGGCCGAAAAGAGGAGGGAGTTTTCGCGTGCTGCGGGTGAATCACGGTTCCCTCGCTCGGTTCGAGTTCCTTCGAAAAAAGAAAAAAGAAAAAAAAAAAAAAAAAAAGGGGGGGGGGGGGGGGGGAGAGGAAAAAGCCAAAAGCAGCAGATGTGAAATACTCCGCTTGCCTCGTTTCCGTCCTGAACACGGCATCGGGTCCAGCGGAGTCAGTAAAAAGATGAGTCATTGTTTCTGACAGTTTGTTGGGGGTTTCTCTCCCCCCCCCCCTCCCCCCGATGGCGCGCTCTCAACTCTGAAAGCCCCCCCCCCCCCCCCCCCCCACCAAGAAAAATAAATCCATTGTTCCGCAGCCCCCCTGTGCAAAGCGAGGCCCGACTTTTCTCTTAAAAAAAAAAAATTTAAAATTAAAAAAAAAAAAAAAATGCCAGGAGGGGACGGCGTGACGCGTTACCAGCTGGCGTCGTCGTATACGCGGTCCCATCCCCCCCCCCCCCCCCCCCCGGACCCCCCCTCCGCAGAGGAGGACGAGGAGGAAGAAGAGGAGGAAGAGGAGGGACGGAGCGGGTCAGTTGAAGAGGATGGGAGTCGGGGTCTCTGTTGGCGATCCTGCGCCATGTGCTTCAGTATGTCCTTCTTCGTGATGATTCCCAGCAGCCTCCTGATGACACACGGCGAGAGAGAGAGAGAGAGAGAGAACAGAAGTACGTTACTTCACATCGCGCTTCGGTTCGCGTCGTCACGGCAACGAAGAGGCGACAGAAAGCAGAGAGAGGAGGTCTTGGCCTCCCGTCTGCGCGTTTTTTTAAAAAAAAAGAAAAAATTTATTATGGGAGGCGAATACCGCCGAGTCGACGCAAGAACGACAGCTCCAGAACAACGGCGGATCGTTTGCACCCCCCCCCCCCCCCCTCCTTCACCCCCCCCCCCTCCCGACGAAAAAACAACAAACAACAAAACAACAGTCGATGCAAAAAAAAAGATTCTGTGGCCTCGGGGTCGGGGTGGGAAAAAAAAAAAAAAATCAAATCAAATAACAAAAGAGTGTTTCTCACAATATTTCTGTTTAAATTAGAGCCGAAACACGAAAAGAAACCGAACCCGGCGAGGGGAGTCTGTTTTGTTCTTTTTGCTCGGAGAACAACTGATGAGATGTTTCTTTTCAGGTTCGACTCCGGTCGAAGATAAAAATGTGGGAAAAATACCGTCGTTTGCCCGCCGGAGGGATCAAATGAACGGGATTCATCGCGCGACACGACCGCAGAGATGAAAGGTCGCGCTTTCACAAAGCCTCGGAGTCTTTTTTTTTTTTTACTCCTAAACCTCCCGAACTCCTGCCGACGCAAGCCGAACGTGTGAAATCCATCCCGGTCCGCTCGTGTGGTTTTAGTTTGAACTGCCCTCGAAAATGCCGAGTCAGCTCGATCGAAATCAGCGCCCCGGGTCGCGCGTCTTTGTTCTTGGTTTTGAATTGTTGTCGGCGAATAAACGAGGCCTGCTTTAAACTCCTGCAACGCTTCGCAGCTGATGATGTTCAGCCGATAACCCTGATGATGTCGTGGCGATGTCATTCAAGGAGGGGGGGGGGTGGGGGGGGCTTTTTACAATCGAGCAGCTGGAGTCCAAAACAACATTGGGGGCGGACATGGAGGCGGGTCGGGGGAAAAAAAAAAAAAAAAAAAAAAAAACCCCGGAGAGATGCTATCAAGCTGCATTGTGGGAAATGCAGGCCTCAGCATATTTTTTTTTGAGAGGGGGGGAGAGGGGGGGGGGGATCTGACATATCTCGTCCCCCGCAGAAGT
>NW_027185375.1:1923660-1941160 GCF_022577435.1 Embiotoca jacksoni
TAAATGACTCCAGATGAGGTTAATCTGTGGGTCAAAACTGAAGACATAAACTTCTGTGTCAAATTTGAGCCCTCCTCCTGTCTGCCTGTGTGTGTGTGTGTGTGTCTGTGTGTGTGTGTGTGCGTGTGTGTGCATGTGTGTGCGTGGCTCTCACCCGTTGTGCGTGACCAGACACTGCCGCAGCCCCAGCTTCCTGAAGATGTCCACGGTGATGTCCATGGGCGTGTGGTCGGTGACCGTGAACGGGCTCAGTCCATGATGCCTCGGAGGCGCAGGGGGGGGCGGGGCGTCGGCGGCCTGGGAAGGAGCGTGCTCAGTGAACACCACCTGAGAGGCGCTGACCACGCCCTCCTGGCGCTTCCGGGCGTTGTCTGGTAGAAAAAAAAAAAAAAAAAAAAAAAAAGAGCAAAGAGGGGATTTTAAAATGGGTATTTTGATGGAGAACGAGCTGGAAAGACAACGCTGACGTTCTCTCTCATTTTAAGTGAACGTTTAAGTGACAGTTGGGTTCACTCGTTCACTTCGGTTTGTTCTCTCTTTCGGCTCCCGGAGGGGGGGGGGGGGGGGGGAAAATATCTTTCTGTTTAGCTGCTAAACGCTCCACTGAGATCACAACTAACTGTGTGCTTTGTTTTTTTTTGTGTTTTTTTTATAGCTTTTTGTCTGATAACAGCCGCTCGCTGGTGATACTGAAACGAAACCGGACATCTAAACAATGAGCTCCAACTCCCTATGAAGCTCGATACTTCATAGATACTGGTTATTATAATAACTGAATGAGAAGTAAAAAAAAAAATTGGGACATTTTGGGGAAAAACAAATGACAACATTCACAGTATAAAAAAAACAACAAATACAAACATTAAAAAGGGAATTTTCAACTTCCATAAAATACTGCATAATGCCATATTAAATATTTTACGCCTTTAGCTGATGATTTTTTTTTTTTAGTTTTTAGAACAATTCAGACCGATTGATATGAGCAGGTCTCTTCTGAGGACGAATCCGACGAGCCGCTGGGGACTCCTGAGAGACGACCACAGGGAAGCCGCTGTAGGTGAGTGCTCTCCACCAACGTCTGGTAACAAACAAACAAACAAGCAAACAATATACAGGATGGAATATGATTCAGTATCTGCAAAACAGGGCTGAGATGTCAAATGTCAAATTCCCTGATTTTCACTGACTTAAAAGTAGAAATTCTATGAAATGTAATGAATAAAAAACAGTCTGGCTGATCAGACAAAGCAAAACCAGCCACATTATGTTATTGCCATCAATTTTTTTTTTTTTTTTTTACAAGTTCGCAGGCAATTCCAATACAAAGAGTTGTTTTCGATCGATCAATAGTAGTTCGATCGACAAACACAACTCCATGATATTCCATATCTTGCCCCCCCCCCCAAAAAAAAATAAATAAATCATTAAATCCCTCAAACTTCCCATGTCTGGAATAGACTTCTTTGTTTGTTGGTTTTTTTTATAATTCCACGATAATCCAGAACCTCATCCAACCGCACGCCGACGTACCTCCACCTCCCCGACGGTCATGCCCTCCTGCGTGAGCAGCGCCAGCGCCGGGTCCGACCTCCTCGGCCTCATCACGTCCACCGCCAGGCTGCTGTGATCGAACTCCTCTTTGGGCTCCAGGAACGGGTATCCGTTGAGCCGGATGTGAGCCTGCGGAGCACCGCGGAGGGGAGTATGAGAAAGGTCGGCGGCGGCCGAACGGCGAAACCGAAACGGGCCCTCAAAGGGCGCGGAGAAAGGAAAAAAAAAAAAAAAAAGGGGGGGGCGTCGGAACGTTTCCTAAACGCTCACGGACTCCTCACCTCGTAAATCCCCTCTCTCCCGAAGGCATCTGCCACCCATTTGCTGGTCATGGTCGCGGCCATGAGGGGAACGATGTACTCCAGGCCGCCGGTCAGCTCGAACATGATGACGACCAGCGACACCGTCATGCGGGTCACTCCGCCTGAGGGGAGCGGAAAGGAGACGGGGTCAAAGGTCGGAGCGGGCCCCGCGCCAGACGGAGGCGTCTGGAGACGAGGCGCCGGCGAGCGCGAATCCAAACGCGGAGTCATGTCACCGGGCAGGAAGCAGCTGCGGGGACATTTTTTTGGTGGCAGATTTGGTCTTTTTTTTTTTTTTTTTTTTACCCGAAAAGTCTGCGACGTTTGTCGTCCTCCGTCTTTATGAGGACGTTTTGATCAACAAGTCTGAATCTAATTACGATCATCTTCTTCAGCTGCAGATACAAATAAAATCAATCAAATAAAACCAGAGGCTGCATTTTGAACTCGATGCCCCGGCGCTCTTGTCCGTCCTCCAAACGACAGGCGGAAGTCGGAGAGCTCCGCTACGAGCGTCTTGTGTTTATTTGCAATTTGGGATTAAAAGAAAAAAAACAAGTTGTGTGCGAGTTTCTCAATATTCAACAATCACTCTCGGAATCGTTCCCCGATGTTCGCGGTGGAACAATTCGCACATGTCTTTCAGCAAGAGAATTAAAACGAACAACTTATAATGTCCCCAATAACTGCTTGAACAGCAGCTGTGCGTCTGCCTGTTGTTTTAATGCCGGCCAGACTTCTCCGTCCTTCAGACCGCCAGCGGGTTTTTTGCTTCCTGTTTCTAGCTGGTAGGTTGTTGTGTTTTTTGTTTTTGTTTGTGCGAGCTCACATCAGATTTAAGGTTCACGTTTGATACCGAACTGCCGTTTCAGGTCCGGTTTCAAGCGCTTGCTTTTTGAAAACTTTTTTTTTTTTAAATTTGAGTTCTTTTTGCGTGGTAGCACCTGGAGTCGGCGAGGGACGACATTTCCTTCAGCGGCGTGCTTGTACGTGGATGAACGACAACGAAAGGAACTTGAACTGCGAATGACTACGCTGAAAAATGGCAGAAACTGCCGCACCGACAGAGCGATGTGCGATATTGCATTTAAAATAAGAACTCATTTAAATTCTGCCGTTGTTCTGCATTTTCGTCATAACCGCGCACCCATCCCGTTTCCTCATCCAAGAGTCGTACGTGCTATCTCCTCCCCCCCCTCAATAACTAAACTGAGACATAAAAAAATGACTTTTATGCTTAAAAGAATAATAAAATAATAATAATTAAAAAAAAAAAAAAGGTGGACAAGCATCCACGAGGAGGTAATCAAAGCAACGATCCGGGTACGATGTCCACCTCCATGCCCCGTGAAGGACGACAATAAAAACAACACGTTGTGGACTCAAGAGTTAAAGACACCGACGATACGCTGAGGAAATGCTTTGCTGCTCGCCTTCTTCTTCTTTTTTTTTTTTTTTTAAGAAATGAGGAGGAAATTAGAAACAGATTCACCAAGTAAACAGAATTTCATCTTCGGCTTTTTTTTTTTTTTTTTTTTTTTTAAATCAGATGAAATCTACTCGTTGCCAGAAGACATCTCTCAGCACGCTAATCACGAGAGCTATCGTCAAGGGGGGGGGGGGGGGGGGGGGGGGGGCGTTAACAAAAAGTTGCATCACTCGTTAAGACTTGTGGAATTTTCGACGGTGGAAAGCTCCGTTCGGGTCGACGTGTGTTGCAACGCTTTTCTGATATGGTGCACTTTTCAAACATTTCTAAAGGACTGCTGCAACCAAAGGCCTCAAATGCCAGGACCGACGGTCCCCCCCCCCCCCCCCCCAAAAAAAAACAAAAAAACAACTTTGTTTCAAGAGTGTTTGTATGTTGGAAGGAGAAAGACTCGAGCACGTAGCTCAAAATCAATTTTTCATAAAAATGACGGGAGGTAGTGACGTCTCAGACTTCCTGCTGAGCTCTATTGGCAGCAAATACTTTATGATATTCCAAAATATACCGCTACCGTGTTTTCTTCTATTGTATGGACTTTGTATTTTCTTTTTTTCCTCCCTCTATCTCTTAATACCTCACGTTTTAATTCCTATTTTAAATCAACGTAGCACTGTAGTTTTAACGTAGATTCCCTCTTTTGCCCCCCCCCCCCCTCCTCCTTCCCGTGTGCAAAATAAGCTACGAAACTCGCAATAAGTTTGTAAGTCTCAGGAATTGGGATTGGGTCCATAAAATAAATCAACTTGCATCACGGTTTGATAAGACGGGAGCCTGTACGGTCTCCCTCCATCGATCCACCCATCAGTCTGGGGATCAAACTGAGGAGGACAGACCAAAAATATTCTTCTCCTCCTCCCTCGCATCCAGCTGCATCCCGAGACATTCCCGACACGTCGTTTTAAATCTCTCCGGCATGTTTTTTTTTTTTTCCCTCCATCAGATCAGCACGTCCTATTCAAAGGTTCCCGGTTTCCCCGCAGCTCCCGGGTACACCCGAGCTCACCGCCGACCGCCTACTCGGGATCCTCGGCGGTATTCCCCTGTGGACGACGACCTGTTCCGCTCGCGGCGGAACCCGAAAACAAACGGCGAGAGTCGGCCGGCGCCTCACCCAAACAGGCGGCGGCCCCCACCATGGCGTACAGCCCCGGCGTGATGCAGTCCGCTCCCGGCGAGCACCAGCCTTTGAAGATGAACCAGTCGTGGTTGTAGTAGGCCAGCTGCTCCATGCCGACGCCCAGCAGTCTGCCGGCGATGGCTCCCACCGCCATGCTGGGGATGAAGAGGCCGGAGGGAACCTGGACGAGAGGAGGTCGGGAGGAAGGAGGAGACCAGATGGAGCTGAAAGCATTTCCGCGGGAGTTCGGCGAGTCGTTTTTGCCGTTTTGCTGACGGGTGACGGCGGAAGACCCCAGAACTGAAGAGTTAAGAGGCTGTGACCGAGTTTTAAAACACTCAATGTTTCTTTTCTTATGTTTTTTTTTTTTTTTTTTTTAAAAGATGTGAATTTCTGGGAAACTAACGGTGTCGTTTTTAACTCGGGGCTCCAAACTCGGAGTCAAATGTCAAATTCCCTGATTTAAACGGACTAAAAAGAGAAAACAGCCTGCCGTTGTGCCGAGAATAAAACCCGTGTCTGAATCCTGGTTGCAGAGTCAAAGAATTTATCTCACAATAACGGTGATCAGCTGATGAGCGACATTTTCCATTGATGTCAGTGACCACTAATCTTACCAAAAATACACAATAACTAGCGAACTAACGTTATGGCTACATACGTGGAAAATATGATAAAAAAATTAAACATGCAAACAAAATTCCCTGATATTCCAAGTCTCAAAAAGATTTTTTTTTTTTTTTTTTAAATTCCCTGACCAGTTGGAAGCCTGTTTACTTAGTCTGGATTGAGAAAAGTAGAAAAGAAGGCTCTCTTCTGCAGACAATAATCAACTTTTCATCATCCTCTCTGTGTTTCTTGTAATCTCGGCTTCTCTCTTAAAACTAGGTTCAACAAATTGCGTGTTGATTCAATGTGAAGTTTCTGTAACGGTGACGATTGCCTTGTCTGATCAATAATAATAACAATAATCATCTTTCTTCATCACCCGTCGCAGTCATTGTTTTTTTCCTAACGAATGACTCGACCCTCCAGTGAGCCACATGACATCGAGTCACGTCGCTGTGACTCAATTATGAAAAGGGGAAACATGAGTGACTGGAGGCGGGACGCGGGTTCACGTTAAAGACGGCCGCCCCGTTCGGGATTTTCAAAACGCTTCTATTGCGCCGCGGGGTTTTGTTTTCTTAACAAGAAAACAAAATGACCATCAGCCGGGAAAAGCTGAGCGACGACGAGCTCCAAAAGGACAGCAGAGGCGCTCCGAAAAGTGAGCCGGTAAAAAAAAGTGTTTCGCGGAAGGAGACGGTGACGAGTGCGTGCGGACCGACCTTCATGCCGAAGGTGATGACGGTGATGAGCATCTTGAAGATCAAAGCCAAGGCCAGCTGCCACAGAGCCGTGTAAAGGCCTTCCCCCGCCGGCCGGTCCGCCAGGCTGTTGCCCACGCTGGTTTCTGACGTGTTGGTCGGCTGCGGGTGCGGCAGGAGAGACAAGATTGACGGACATTATAGAAGGAGACAAGAAGGGCGGTTTCGTCTAAGGAGGGGAGCCGGAGTTGTTCTCCCGCCTGAGCGCCGCGTCGGCTCGGCCGTTCGGCGACGAGCCGCCCGGCTGACCTGTTTGTAGCCGCAGAGCTGAGAGGAGTCGAGCAGCGAGCAGTCGTTGAACAGCTCCGAGATGAGCTCGGCTCCGCTCATCCTGGTGTAGCTGTTGGGGAAGGCGATCAGGGCGGTCACCGCGGCGACCAACAGCACCTCCGTGACGGGGGTAGTGACCCAGACGGGTGGATTTACCTGGCGGACCCAAGGGGGGGGGGGGGGGGGGGGGGGGGACAACAACAACAACGGATTAACAGACTGCGTGTTTGTCCGATCGGCCGTTAGGACGCCCACCGCCGACATCTGCACTCACGTCTCCTGCACCAGGCGATGTTGGCCTTGATGAACAGCGCCCCCCAGAGGCCCCCGAAGATGCCCAGCAGGATGAAGGGGCCCAGCTCCACCAGGTGCCACGGGGCGTGAAACTCCACGTAGAACAGCACCAGGCGGCTGTTTCCGAACGGGTTGATGGAGCGCAGGGTGAAGGCGGCCACCAGAGCGGCGAAGAAGGAGCGCCACAGGGTCTTCAGGGGGAAATAATAACTCACCTGGCGGGAGAGAGACGGGGCAAAATGTCAAAAAAAAATAAAATCCAAATACTAACCGTAATTAATACCCACTCGTATGAAAAAAAAAAAAAAAAAGAGGCAAAATCTAAAAGTACTCAGAAGAATTCACAAACAAGCTGGACAATTAAAAAAAAAAAAAGGAGCAAAATTTAAGATTAGGATAATTGTTTTTATCATTAATCATTGTAAAATTCAGATAAAATAGCATATTGAAGTATGTGTTTTTATTTTTTTATTTTAAGTAATTGTAAAAAGTACAAATTGTCATTATATTATCTAGTAATTTAAATTAATTTTTTTTTTTTTAAAAAACCTCCTGTAATTCACAGTTCTTTTCTCATTTCTGATGTTTGTTGCCCTCTGAGGTGGTCTCCTCCAAAACACTCCCAAGGGTGTTTAGCCCGAAGACCAGAAAGGATTATAAAGCTACCGGGAGACATTTATCCGCCAATCTGTCGACGCAAACACTGTTTCACGGGTTTATTATGTCGCCGTTGAGGGCGTCAGCGAAGAAAAGAAAAAATCAAACAAAGGACCAGAAAGCAATTCAAAACCGATTGAGATTAGTTTTGTTATCTGCTAGAGATGAATAAACTGCCACTTCTAATGTTGTTCTGAAGCAGGAAAAGACACACACACAAAAAAAAAAACGCAAAGCTCGGCGATCCGTGCTCGAGCCGCTTCAGTGTAATTAAATCTCCGTACGTTATCGAGCGTAACTCGTCTCAGGATGTACGCCGATGCTGTCGGAGATTTCAGGCGAACGCAGGCGACAAATGCTCACCGGACAAATGATTGACAGCTGGCGAATAAATCCAACTCACCTCCTCGAGGCTGAACAGGACTCCTCCTATCGGAGCGCCGAAAGCCACCGACACTCCCACCGCTGCTGCTGCTGATAACACCTACACGCGAGATAAAAACACACAAAACGTGTTATTGTAATATGACCCCTGAGATTTAAAAAAAAAAAAAAAAAAAACATTTAGATCTGAAATGATAATACGAGATGGTGGGTTTCTTCATTGATGGTAAAAAAAAAAAATGATTTAAATGACTGTAGAAATGATTGTAATGCTTTTATTGTCTTTTTCTAATCTGTGCGCCAGTTTTATTTGTGCGATTTAATCAATAACAATGAAAGCAGCGCTGCCTGTTCCTCATTAGTGGATGTTCATTCACCAATAAGGAAGCGTTTACTTGTTCTTGGATACAGTGAACTTACTGGAAAACAGCGGTGTAAATATGAGAAGCAGTTCCCCGTGATGTTTTCGCCATAAACCGACAAGTCATTATTTCATGACTGATTGCTCTGTTAGGTATTTAATCCAATCATTTGATCTGATCTATTAAATGCTGGGAAATGGAGGGAAATTCCCAAAGTAAAGTCGTGAATTTGCATTTTTGTCGAAAAAAAAAAGACCAAAAAACCCTCAAAAGACCTTTTCCAATGACGTGAAAGTGAGGAGAGCTTTAAGCCGTAACAAGAAAATATTTGGCATTTTTTTTTCCAGAAAGTCGCCGTCTTTTGATCAAGTTACCGGCTGCTTGTTTTGCTTTACATGCAGTGATTGTAACTATGTGAGAAATACGTCAAATATAAGCCTTTTTTTCAGGATTTCTTTTCTTTCCCGACCCTAAAAAAAACAAAAAACAACACGGTTTACTTTCCACCGTTGAATATTTTTCTGGTTTGTGACCGTAAATTAGAAACAAACTGAAAACAACTGCCGAATTTGTAATGAGACAGAACCGGTAACGACGCGTCACGGGGCAGACCGCTTCAAGACGACCCGCGGCTTGAACTTGTGTTCAGCCGCTTCGTCTGGCGTTCTTTTCTATCTTTCCTGCCGAGTTGCCAAAAACCCGGATCCCTGAGACTGGCGCTGAAATCCCGTCGGTGCGTCTCGGAGGTTTACCTCTCTCCGCTTGGCCTCGTTCTTGCGGTACTTGGGGAACAGGTGACAGAGGATGTTGGCGCAGCAACAGGCCACGTGCACCAGAGGGCCCTCCTTCCCTAAACTGAGGCCGGAGGAGACGGCCAGCACCAGCGTGATGGTCTTGATGATCAGGGTCCACTTCCCCAGGTAGCCGCGGATGATGAACCCGCTCAGGATGGTTTTAATCTGAACGAGACGGAGAGGAGGAGGAGGAGGAAGAGGAGGAGGAGGAAGAGGAGGATTACTGCAGAGTGGAAGAGGATGTGCGTTTGTTCTCGCGTGTCCGTTTACGTCGGGGAGGCTCCGTTTGGACGTGCGAGAAAGCGTAAAAGCAAGAAATGAAGTTTGCGTTCGGGATGTTTATCTTCATCACGCAAAGCGTGTTAATCCGCGCGCGCGGGCCGGCTGACCGCCGTCTGACGTTCCAAAAAAACGTTCCAAGTTCCCTGAAACCGGGGAGGGCGTTCGCTCGAGAGGCGGGAGGGAGAGGGGGGGGGGGGGGGGGGATGTTTGTGGAGCAGGAAACGGTTCCGTTTGTGTGTTTAACGCCGAATACGACGAATCGAGTTTGGACGCGTTCGCGCTCGGTCGGGTTTTCCCGCTTGTATTTCACGAGCGTAAGCAACTCTTCAGCTTCTTCACTTCATTTCTGGGGGACAGAAATAAAGAGTGGAAAGAAACGGAGACAAAAAAAAAGACGTGAACACTGACAGCAGAAAGTTGGATGTAAATACGGGGTTCACACTTTCGAGTTAAATGTCAAATTCCCTGACTGAAAAGTCAAAATTTCATGAGCTATAATGAACAGAAAAACAGGTTGCTGTTGTGCTGAGTAGACAAAAAAACAGCCACATTGTTTTATTCCCATTAATTTGAAAGCTGTTTTCGGGTACAAAAAAACCATTCCACTGTTTAAACCTACTGCCCAACCAGGTCTGTACACCCTTACAAACACACTGAGCCTTGTGCGAAAGTTTTGTTCCCATAGGAACAGTAAAAGGCCACCATCCTTCCTACCGTTGCCGTGGCTACCAGAGGCTCCCTCTCCCGTATCTGACAGATCTATAAGTGGTTTTACAAACTTTACATTTTCTTTTCTGTCGTCAATTTTTTTTTTTTTTCACACAGTCTTTGAATTTATCATTTTGTGTTCAAAGCGCTCGAACGTCGAGAAAAGACACATCTTTACCGAAGTGATTGTAACTCGTCGACGAAGGGAAAGAGGATAAAATACACGAGAAATAACTACATGGAAAATATATTTATTTTTGATAAATGGCGACTAAAATTGAAACGGGCAAAAAAATAATCCCTGACTTGACCAAAAAAAATAAAAATAAAAAAAAAGATCAAATCCCCTGTCTGGGAAAGAGTTTGTAAAATTCCCGGAAATTCCCTGACCCGTGGGAATCGATGCCCTACGGGAGAGCGGAGGACGGGAGGATCCTTTTCAAAAATAAATAAGGCTGTTCAAACACTCCGCCAAGTAAAAAAACCAAAAAAAAACAACAACAACATCTCGTCACGCTGTAACTCAAAAGGCAATAAATAGAAAAACCCGCAGACAGAAATCCCCGTTCGGCCCGTGAGCGAACACGCGTGCGCCGGGGATTAAGAAAGGAAAGGGAGGCGTGAGAAAAAGACGGTCGAAAACTTTAAAACGTGTTCGATGTTGGATTGTTGCCTCACCTCCGGTATTCCTGAGCCGCATGCGTACGGAGCGAACGCCCTGACCAGCGTCACGGCCAAGAAGGCGAAGAGCAGAGCCCAGAATATGTACATCAGGTAGTTCACTATGTAGGCAAACGCACCCTGCAGGACGGACACACACACACACACACACACACACACACACACACACACACACACACACACACACACACACACACACACACACACACACACACACACACACACAAGGTTTCTCAATAATGATTACATTAAAAAAAAAAAAAACATGCAGAGGAAAGAAGAACATTTGGGGTTCTTTTGTCTCATGACAGCTTCCAGCCAGAAGATGGAACCAAAGCGCCATTAGGACCGTTGTTAGTGTGTGTTGTGTGCATGAAACTCCACTCATATGGTGCGAGGGAGCGGGACTGTACCATTATTTATAATTTGAAAAAAAAACAAAAAAAAAAAAAACAGTCCCGATCTGGCCTCGGAGCGAATGTGTTTTCCGTGACAGGCTTTGCAACTAAATGTCGAGTTTCGCGGCGACGTGAGCAGTTTTTCCGGCACTGAAGTCTCAAGTTTTTTTTTTTGCCGGACTCTCGTACCTCCGGAGTTCCCGTGATGAGCTCGGCCCAGGTCTTCCACTGCGGACAGCTGTCCCTCTCCTGGAACGTGGTCTCGTTGGACTTCCAGCAGCAGTGCTCGTGGTTGAACCAGAAGCCGACGAGACACACGCCGCCTTTCAGGTCCGTCAGCCAGTGGGCCGCGATGTCGATGCCGCCGGCGAGAGCACCTGGAGGAGGCGGAGGAGGAGATGGAGGAGGAGGAAGAGGAGCAGGAGCTCAGGACGAAGGCGACGAGGAGAAGCGTGTGTGGTGGAAGATATATTGAAGCTTTTTTTTTTTTTTTTTTTTTTTTATCTACTTAAGACAACTATATGACTCTTATCTACGTTCTGGGCGAGTTAACTTTCCAGCTTATCTGCCGGGGCTGTTAGCCGACATAATGAATATTGATTTTCCGTCTAGAACCCCCCCCCCCCCCCACCACCACCACCACCACCACCTGAGACTACTTTCAGCGCTACCCTCCTCGTGCTACTTTGTGGCTTCGCACCTGCCGTCCGTCACCACATGGGAATTAACTCCCAGCCGCCGACGCAGGCAGCGATGAAACAAAAGGAGAAGCGTGAACAGGAACAGGCGCTGCTGCCTTTGCGTGTCTAAGGAAGCCACGGAGGTCAATTTTATCTGCGGAGATTTGCATCGATTGCTAAATACCTTTCTCCGCCATGTGTAAAGACTCAAACCACAGTTATCAAATATGACTCATGTTTGAACAGTCGCACACCTCGTATAAACAACGCACCAGCGGAGAGCTGTGTTTTGTAATAACATTTCGACATATAATTTCCTATTTTTTTTTTTTTCGTGTCGGTTTTATCTGCTGCGGTGTCCTGGTGTCTTCCGCCTCATTAAAGCGCCCACATGAAATGACGTGAATCTGGTTTGTGGTGTCTAAAAAAAGGGAAAAAAAGAAGGTGTTTTTCCCCGAAACGCTGCCTCAGATCTCAGATTCAAAGCGGGCTTTTTCAAACTGCAACATACAGAAACAAATATTTACCCAGATCCCAGCTTAAAGCAGTAAGGGATGTGTGTGTGTGTGTGTGTGTGTGTGTGTGTGTGTGTGTGTGTGTGTGCGTGTGCGTGTGCGTGTGCGTGCGTTATACCCGTCTTGAGTCCCACCAGCAGCATGAGCAGCCATCCGGAGAAGGCATCGCTGACG
This sequence comes from Embiotoca jacksoni, assembly GCF_022577435.1. NCBI lineage: Eukaryota > Metazoa > Chordata > Actinopteri > Embiotocidae > Embiotoca > Embiotoca jacksoni. The sequence goes on from NW_027185375.1 coordinate 1,935,689, forward strand.
CTGTGCAGCAGAGCCACCGTCGACTGTCGGCTCTTATTGGTGATCTGGATGGAAAGCAATAATAAGAGGGATGATATCAATCTGAGATATTTGACATGAAATACACTTTCAGTAATACTGATGTTGCTTCACAAATGCACAGAGTCACTTATTTGCCAACTTAAACACGGCACTCTCGGTCCAAAAACACCATTCGCGTGGACTTGTAACCAAATACACGTTTGTTTTTGGATGTATTTTCGACTTCCTTTTTCGATTTTTCTGCTGCTTTAACACCTAAATTTTACACCTCCACGCCCAAGAAATGCCGTCTTGCAAACGAGGCATGAAAGCCACACTTCAGAAGAACTGCGCCCGACCTCAATTCTCCACTTCCTCCGTGCGCGTAGAGCTACAAATATAATCCTTCCGCTCCGCGTGAAGAGCAGGACACCCTCCTCTGCGGAAAAGCAGGTCAAACACGGCGGTCGTCCTCCGCTGGCGCGACCGCGAGGTGGAGTTTAATATCTTCCGCCGTGTAAAGTTTAAAGCCCCGATCCTTCCCACGACAGGAAGCAGCTCTTTTTGGGTTGAATACCCGAGAAATCTTTTTTTTTGTTGTTGTTGTTGTTGTTGTTTTTTGAACGCGCTCCTTAAAAACCACGCCGTGCCTTCCCTCCGTACCTCTCGGTGCCTGTCGCGGTCCTTGCTCTTCTCTCTGACCCAGTCGATGGTGTTGAAGTCCTCGTAGGTGCCCACGCCGGGCAGCGGGTCCTCCAGCGGGTCCACCAGCTTACTGGGGCCGGTCCCGTTCATACCGGCTGCTCTGCCGCCGCCGCCGCTGTACTCCTTGTAGCCTCCTGGGAGAGAGACAGAGACAGAGAGAGAGAGAGAGAGACCGGGAGAGAGAACAATTTGAGACACACGACGCCACCGTCACACTCCAACATCAGCCTTTGCTGTATTGTCGAGTTTTAGAGTGAATCGGAGTTGTGTGTGTTGGTTTGTTTTTTTTTTGCGATCAGAGAAGGTCGTACCTCGCCAGAGTTTTAAAATACAAGAAAAGCACGCGGACTGCTTCCCTCACGGCGAGGTGTAACAGCTACTGCAGGGGTTTCCCACGCGTATATACTGCGTTTGTTTTGAACTATAACAGCAGTATGAAATCATTTCAACACGTGTTTACGAGTAGAATTACCGCCCGGCGGTCGTATGCCTCCGCTAACCGCTCAGGTTTTAGTGTACATGCAGCTCACGTAAATGTTTGTGCCACGTTTGCGGAGACGTTCCTGAGGTTTCCCGTTTATAGCTGGAAACCCGCGTGAATTCATACCGACCTTTGACCTTTCACTGCCAAAATCTTATCAGTTCATCTTTTGAGTTAAATTTAACATTTGCGAGAAATTGGAAGAGATTCCCTCCGGACGTTCCAGGGATATCGTGTTCCCGAGCAAGGGGCAATGTGATGGGACAGTGACCTTCGACCTCCAAAAAAAAATTGGTATCAAGTGAAGGTTTTCGCCAACTTTAAACAAATTCCCAAAAAGCGTTCAAAACGGATGAGAGGGTCACGAGGTCGCGATGACCTTGAACGTTGACCTTTCACTGCCAAACTATAAACTGTTTATCCTTGAGGTCAAGTGAACAATTGTGGAACATTTGAAGAAATTGCATCTGGGCGTTCCTGATCTATAATGTTCATGTGAATTTGTAGAATTGAGGTCAAAGCGACCTTTGCCCCCCAAAACCTTTCGCCTTGCATTTAAAGAAATGTCCTGAAGGTGTTCTTGAGATATCGCATTTACAAGAAGAGGACCGACATGAACCGGCAGAGAGGCATAAAAAAAAAAAGCCAACATCTCATCTAATAGGCAAATTCATGCTTGAAATAGTTCTTTCTTTTTTTATATAACATATGGATAATTTCAATTGATTTAAAGCCTGACAATTCAGTGTAAGTTGGTCCTGACATTATTCAAATCGAAAGGTTTACCTCCTTGGAGGGTGAATTTCAACACATCTAATCTAGAACAGATTTAGCTTTAAAAATGAATAGCAAATTGAAAATGCATCAATTTTAGTCTTCTAAACTGACATCTGACATGTTTTGCCGACTTCTTTTTTTTTTGGTGATTTATTTGAGCATAAAAGTAATAGTTTACACAGAATGAACCGCTTTACAAGAGGAAGTATTGTTCTTTAAAATTGGATTTGTCAACAGCAGCAACATGGATGCCTTCTTCTTTCAGATCCCATGTTTTATATATAAACTCATATATACACACACACACACACAGACAGGCCTTGAGAAAGTGCAAACAGTGGCAACCGCACGATTATTGCTGACTTTTGCTCCAGAGAGAGAAAAAAAAAAGAAAGAAAAGTAAACTGTGCACAAAGAGCAACAGAAAAACGTGCATTGTGGGCCCCCTGTCGTGATATTGACAACAATACTCTCAACAATACTGTATTGATTAGCGTCTGAGGCGAAGACACACCAAGCCCGAGCTCAACTTCATTTTTTTCTCAAGCGGGTCCAAAAACAAAAGAGCCCGAGTTACGTGGCAACATCGGAGCTGCAGCGAGCAGCAACCAATCAAACGCAGATTACAACTTAAACAGGAAACAACACAGGAAGTCGGGCCTGTTTTGATTTAAGATTAGTGCAGACGTATCATTTCGGGGGTAAAACCGAAATGGTGCCAGTCTGAGCTGGAATAAAAACTAAAAAAAAAAAGTCGTTTTCAATTCAAGTATTAATGGAAGGCACGCCGTAAAGCCCGCCGTCTGCGGGAACAGAAGTTGAACAGATGTTTTCTCAGCATCAACCAATTTTCGGAATATTTCATCTGACATTTTTAGAAACGTCTCGCTCAGTCGCAGCTTCTGTTGCAGTTCCAGAATAAAGCCGCTTTGAGGACGAGACCCTGAAGTGAAGTCACATTTTAAGATTTAATAACACACACACACACACGACCTGGAGGGGGGGGGGGGGAAACAACGTTAGCTGTACGAAAACGAGCCACACTTCCAACATGGCAGCGGGGAAAGCTGCTATGGTATAAAAACAAAAAGGAGCATTTACACACCTGACCTGACAAGTAAGACTGGTTTTAAATCTCCACGCTCACGCCAGGAACCTGCCCTGGGTTAAAGTGTGGTACGGCAGAAATTACAAAAGAAAGAGGAAGGAGAGGAGGGAAAGAAGTGAAATGAGACGAGGAAGAAGAAGAAACACGAAAAGGTGGGAAATGAAAGAAGAAAAGAAAAAAAAGGCGACAGAACCGGTTTATTTTTTTATCTTTATGCTACAAAACTCTCATGTTGCGCGACCGTCTGCGAGCAGGAGTCAGCTGATCCTAAAGAGGCCTATGATGTCACTAATCCCAGGTGTTGCGGTGTGAGACGGCGTGACGAACTACAATCAGGCTCTGTCTGCACTTTTTAAAAAAACACAGAACGGTTTCACTCAAACGGACGCAAAACGATTCGTTAGGTAACATTCGAGCCTGGATTCATTTGCCCCAAAACCGTGCCGGGAGAAGCTCCGCTGGTGTTTGACTTTCTGTCTGAGAGGCGCTGAAGTGTTGCTCGGATGCAAAAAAAAAAAAAAAAAAAAAAAAAAATCACTCAAGTCAGCATTCATTCTTTAAAATAGAGCTTTTGAGGCTCTTTTGAGAATCGCGACTGGGACAGGAAACGTCACAAAAACCGCCAGACTCGACTGTTCAGACCGCAAAAAACTGTGCGTAAAAGTGAACGGAAGCTTCCGGCCCTGAAAGATTAGCCCGATGCGGAAGCGCCTTCATTGTCTTAAGATGCGATACCAACGAGGGCCACTAGAGGTTGGCTCCAAAACGCCTCCCAACTCAACTTCTCTCATGAAGTTCTCAGTCCATAAAATTTCTCCAGGTGTTGTCACCTGAAGTCGCTCCTTCTTAGTACCTTTTTCTGGCGCTCCATCTGAAAATAATCCCGTCATTAATTATAAACTTTGCTTCAAAAAGCGCCCTCCACCCAAACTCACCCAAACGTAGTCGCTTCCTGCTCCAAACCGCTCGGGACTGGCAAGATGGCGCCGGCCAAATCCAGAAACGGACCCTCAAAACTACGGACATATAAACTAATGTGCTGATGTGGTTCAATCGGGTAGCGTCCGCTTTAAGGCGAGAATATAATCCTCCGTGTTCACTATTTACCGCAGCGCAATCACTTGTTCCTGGATCTCTTCCACGCCGAGACACTCGGGCCACATTTTTGTAGATTTTGAAGCGTTTTTGTCCCCGCCTGAGAAGGCACGACGAGTGCGACCGGCCTTTGCACCGTCTTCGTGGCAGCAGGAGCACGCAGTCAAGCGAAGCCTCGAGAACGTCCAATCGCGCGGAACCCAAACAAACTCCCGAGACGCAAAACACAAGGCCTTTTTTCCCCCCGACGCGAAGGGCGCGCGGGAACTAAAACACAAGAGCCGAATTTATGATGGAAAAGCTCATTGAAGGCAGCTTAAAGATACCAACAAAAAAAAAAAAAGCACACTGCCTCAGATTAACGGTGAAGGAGCTGAATATATACGAAACGCCCTCGCTGAACTCCACGATTCATAAAACTACAGGAAATACGCGACAAACACACACACACACACACACACACACACAGAGAGATTACCTTGTTTGATTTCATCATGTATTTCTTACCGTTGACCTCCGTGTGACATACGACGACCTACACAGCTGTTTAAACACACACACACACACACACACACACACACACACACACACACTAAAAAAAGTTGTGCGAGCTCAAGCAAGCACACAAACATTCAATCACATGACTCAAGGGCTCACCGGGTTGTAAACGGTCTTAATGATTAAACCCTCTTCGCGGCGGAGTTAAAGGTATCAGCAAAAACAAAACAAACAAACAAAAACACAGCAAAGCCGCATTCGACGGCGGGATTTAACACTCGGAATTTGAACGCACAAATGCGGACACGCACAAATAAAGGACCGCCGCAGGGGGAGCTGCAGGGAAGGCGTTGAAGAGGTACAACTCGCTGCTCAGGCACTTTTTGGTAAAAACTTACAAGGAGGCAAAAAGAACTGTCCCCCGAACTCACCGCTCGCGACCAGCTCCTCCTCGTCCAGCTGCTTCCTCCAGAACTCCCAGTCCATCTCTCAGTCACGACCCCCGCAAACTCAGCGTCACAGCTCCAACTGGAAATCCCCCCCCCCCCCCCCTCCTCTACCTCCTCCAGTAAATTGTCTCAGACAGATCAGCCCCCTCATTGGCTCGGGGAGCCGTGGAAGTGAGTCACGATTGGCTAATCTGTCTGGGAAGCTGAAATGTTTTTTGTGGTCTGGTTTTTTTTTGTTTTTTTTTTATAGGCTGTGATTGTTTATGAGTTCGAGCTGACTGCATAAAAAAAAAAAAAAAAAAAAAAAAGAGATCACGTGTTTATGAGGTCTTTCACCTCTTGAAATCCTGCAGGACCCC
>NW_027185375.1:1946160-2001160 GCF_022577435.1 Embiotoca jacksoni
GACGTCTTGTTTTTTTTAGTCGAACCGAAGAAAAGAGCAGGATTGTAAACCGTGCGATGACGACATCAGCGGTAATCAAGCTACATCTGGCATTGCTGGACAAATGACGCTTGTCCAGTGTGTGGAGTGAATCAGGAAGGCGTTTGAAAAGTTCAGTTCGTGAAGAGGAGGCGCTATAATATTTACAAATAAATCCAAAGTGATAAGAAAGCATCAGCCGGTTGGCAGACGGTTTATATCTACGGATGGATGACATCTGGATAAACTCAAAATATATTTTCAATCGTGTTTCCTTGTTCGGTTTCTCCAATCCCCCTTCCCCCCCCCCCCCCCCCAAAAAAAAAAATCCAGCAATGTTTTAAAGGGATTTCAACCACTTAAAAGGAGAATTGAAGAAGATTTGGACTTCTCCACAGCAGACATTCACCGTATCACATCTGCAGGAGGTCAACAGGATTGTTAATCAATACCAATGACTCGGCAAAAATGGCCAGGAGCAGCAGGCTTTAAAAAAAAAAAAAAAAAAACGAGGCACTACACTCTCTTCTGAAGCCAAAACGCAAAATACCAAACTCTTCTTTTATCTCTTTAGTTTACATGCTAATGCCGTCTACACTGGATTTAACTGCAGGCACGTCTACGGGCAGCCTGCTGACGAGGCGTCACAATGACATAATCGGAGTCGCCATACATTTGTTCTCTGCGCCCTGAAATTTGATAATTAATACCGCAAGTCCTTTTTTTTGTAGTAGACGGCGACTGGCTCTGGTGATGACATCATCAGTAACCGGGCAGGCTTGGTGAAAGAAAACAAAAAACAACCAGGGCATAGAAATTTGAGGAACTCACTTTATGTTCACTTTAAATGTCTATTTTCATGTCGGGAGGTGAAGTTATATAAACACAGAGTAAATCTGGTTGTTACGGTATGCTCCCACGCCTGTGTGTAGCAACTGATTACCCAGTAAGACCACGACTCATTGAAAGCATGTGACACACACACACACACACACACACACACACACACACACACACACACTGACTGACTGACACCGTGTATCTTTATCACTACTTCAGGGCACACTGCAATGTGCAAATTCTCACATTTGGTTAGGAAAAACAAACTTAAATAAAATGCTGTTCGGGGAATTCTTCGATATTAACAAGCTCGGCAACGACTTTTGAGACTAAAAAGTCAAACAAGTGGGTCATTACCGAGCGACAGCTCTCGGAATTTAAAATAAAAAGGCAGCGCATTATCGAACATGATAAGATAGACAGATGTGATGCTGCTTTCACGCCATGAAATAACAAAATAAGGAGCTGGACGATGATCGTGGAGCAGCCGCGGGGTCGTCGGAGACGGGGAAACACGATCGTCAGCCGACAGCCGACTCGTCGTAACTACGACTCTGGAGAAGCTACGGTGAGTCGAGAAGTCACCGAAAGGCGACTTATTATCTCAATAAGAATTGCCGATTTCTCTGGGTTCGAACGATTTTTGGAAACATTTTGAGGGAAAAATGGAGGTACAAAACTGACCTCGTTTTTAGACATTTCAGTGCAGAAAACGCACATAATAAACCTTTCCAAGTCCAACTTCTGAAAGGCCAAAACTGCTTACACTGTAAAACTAATCCTGTTATTAGTTCACGTACAAGGGACGCAGTGCAGACAAATCTGCAAGGATATTGAATTTGAACTTTTTGGGGGGGGGGGGGGGAAGCAGCTGATGAGCAGATGAAACGATCAGCGCCCTTTAAGTTGTTAAAATCAGCTTTTAAAAAGTGATGAAACCTTTAAAAAAAAAAACAGGTTGCATTTTTATTTATTAATTTTTTTCCCTTTCACCCCCTTGCAGGGTTTTGTATTCCTGTTGCGGTGCGTTCACGGTACGCCTTTGCGCGCTTACCCGAGCCGAGAGGAGGGACGTCGTCCGCGGCGGAGAAGTCCAGCGTGGCTTCGGCGATGTCCACCAGCTCGTCGTCGTCGTCGTCATCGTCGTCACCGGGGCGATGAAGGGCGTCGAGGCTCCCGCTGCCGTAGTCGGGGTTTTCCATCCCTCCGGGTCCTGTTTACAACGACAAGAAGGTTTAGAGCACGGCCGGGCCGCGGGACGAAGATCCCCGGTAAGCGTTCACTACTACCTCCGTTCAAGTCGGCTGCATATTTCCGATACAAGCGCGTCCAAAACTGGAACATCGTCCCCGACAGACGAGAGTCTGAACTGGCTCCTTTATTCCCTCCTGAAATTGTTGTTGGTTTTTTTTTTTGCAATAAAAAATAACGTGTTTCTTGAGACAGCTCGCTGCTATCGCAGACAGCAACGATGACAGCTCACATCCAGTTCCAGAGAAGTTTTTTCGCAACCATTTCCGCTCTTTTTCTTTTCTTTTCTTTTTTTTTTTTTTTTTTTTCCCTGTACTCCTATTCTTGCTAAATCTGCGGTTTAGGTGCCAAAAAAAAAAAAAAAAAAAAAAAAAAAAAAAACTAGCGGAACAAAAACGCCTCACAGTGGAAAAAAGAAAAGAAAAAAGAAGCAGATTATTAGCCTTAGCTCGGAGCTTCTCCCCCCACCTCCTCCTCCTCCTCCTCCTCGGACCGGAGCTGTCAAAACGAACCGACCCGCTCGGCCCGCTTCGTTAAACACGACCGTGTACCGACTGCATTTATATAAACGAGAAAGGAAAGCGGGCCGACTTGAGGCCTTACTTTACCTGTGCGGTGGTGTGTGGTGGTGCGGGGTGGGGGAGTCTTGTGACTCGGGGTCCTTCCACCGGAGGTCTCGGTGTCAACAACAAGCAGCCGATGGAAACTTCACCGCACCGGGGGGGGAAAAAAAAAAAAAAAACCCTGCGTCACTCTCCGGCTTCCAGAAAACGCGTTTCTAAAACCCCACGCCGTATCATAAAGAAGGACATTATTTATCGCGTTTCGCCAGCAAAATGAGTTAAAACGCGCAGACGAATTTCGTGAAGTATTAGTTAGTTTTGCCGCTTCAAAAAAAACAAAACACGGCGAGCGGGGAATCAAGTTAGCGCAAACTCAGCTGCGACTTCCGTTTTGTTTTCGTTTTATAACGCTATTTACGGAATCGTTGTCGCGCTAATAATGAGATACTTTTTTTATAATTTTACACCAGCAGCCGTGTTTGTTGTAAATCTTAAAAGTGTATTTTTTTTTCTGTCTAGCGTCTTAAATTCTTCCTTCTTATGCAAAGACGTCGGATTGTGGAGTTTTATTTTGAAGGCCGGAGCACTTCGTTTCCGGTTTAACGCTCCGCATCGCGGCTGTCTTGACATCGATTCTCCAACTGGGTCAGTGGAGCAGTACGACGAATCGGTTATCGTTATATAAATATATATATATATTTATATATTTTGTCTTTCCATTAACTGTTATTATAAGATATTATTAATGCTAGAAAATACTGAATAGCGTGGCTGGGGTATTTCAACACACGTTACAATCAATATCTTCCACTTTGAGTAGCACGTGTTTAAACATAAATTAATTATTTTTTTTACAGGCCTACTTTTGTTTTACTTTTTAAAATGATGGTGTGCGTGTCGTGTAGTGTTCTCTCATCCATTGTGTTTCTCTGTATAACAACGCTTTTACTTTGCTTTCACCGGTTTACTTTGCAGTAATAGTGTACAGTGGTTAAAGGGCGACACCTTGTGGTTATCTGTAGAAATGAAAAGGGCCTTTTCTTTCTCGTTTTATTTTGTATTTTGTATTTTTTTTTTTTAAATTTTTACAGAAAAGACCACCACAGCAGCCTTTGTGGTCTCCTGTTTCATGTCTGGGAGCTTTGATTAACTACAAAACTTCCCCTGATGCCTCTGCGCACACACCTCCCACTCGTTCGCCTCCCTTCTTCTCCCCTCCATCACTCGGCTCCTCGCAGCCCAACATAAACATTTCTGCCTCCCACATCGTTTCTTGTTTCAGCTGGCCTGTTTCTCTTCACCTCCTTCCTCTCTTTTACTCTAAACTCTTCATTCAAGATCATTTCTGTTGTTGATAAAATTACATTAAGATGATACAAATATATATATATATATATATATATTCTATCTTGTATAAACTTCCCCGTTGTTTTGTCCTTTGTTCTTCCCTGAAGAAGAACACACTCCTCCCTCGCTCCTTCAGAAACACACACTCCTCACTTCTACAGATGGTCTCTCTATTATTTCCACCACACGACCGCCTAAAACACTGTTTTCTACATCCAGTTTCACGGGTTTAAAGTACCACTCAGTCGGATGATGGATATATGTATAATATGTATGTTATATATAACAATAAGACTGCTGCCTCTTCCGTCTGCATGGGGAAGAATGTGAAATTACTTCAGATTAAGGCTGAAAAAAAGAAAACAACAGCGGAGAAATGCCCCCGTTTTTGCGAAGTAATAAATATCCAGAGCTCTCAGGTTCCTCCCAATCATTAATCTTAAAAATTAAAAAATCAGTTGCTGGCATCAGATACATACTTGGCAGTAAAATACAGCCTGGTGGATTTATAATGCGATTAGGCTCTTCTTTCCATGGAACAAGGCAAACTCCAAAATAAACTAAACTAAAACAAAAACAAAAGTGGAAATGCGTAATATAAGTACGTATTTTTAGGACCGATCTTTTTTATTTTCATGGCAGCATTTAACTTCGATAGAAATTCGAGGAAAAGACGAACTGTATTTTATTCAAGGTTTGTCAAAGCAACTTCTACAATTAAGTCATTTCATTCACACTCTCGTTTGTTTTTTTTCTACTTAAATGGCTTCATGTCGTGGTCCTGTGACGGTAGTTAACTTCAGGTCCAGTACTTCGCTTTGACTTAAACACGTTTGTGGTAAATCTAAAATCCCATTTCATACAGAAAACAGATTTTGTCAGCTCTCATTAAGCACCAAAACTGGACATTTGTAAAAAAAAAAAAAAAAAAAAAAAGGCTCAGAATCAAGATGAATATTTACTAAACTGCAGGCAGTGCACATTATTAAAACGCTTCCTGTTTCCTTCGAGAGAAAAAAACTGCGGTTTTATTTTGCCGATTTTTAAAAAAAATAAAAAAAATTTATCTCTGGTCTCTTTTTGGCCGTTCGGCCTCCACAACCACCGACATCAATATGTTTTAATGAGCCCTGCTTTCAGAGCTCGGCTCAAACGTTGTTTTTGTTTTTTTTTAGGAACCACCGGCCGACAGAACATCAGTTTTAATGACGCGGGCTTCGACGTGTCTCCTCGGTGAAACTCTCCGGCTCCTGCAGAGCCGCTCGGCGACTTCCAACTCGTCACCCGTCAACCTCCATTTAAACCTCAGCCATATTTCCCACCGCGGTCAAACAGCAGCCCCCCCCCCCCCCCCATTTTCACCCACGACAGCATAAATCACATCAGGAGACGTGAAGCCAGTTTAAAACATTATTATTATTTACGGTACTTTTTTTTTTTTCTTTCTCTCGCACGAGTGTTTCTGCAGTTACAAAAAAAAAGAAGCAGCTTTTGTAATAAATCAAAAACTACAGAGGAAAAACATGAACAGAAGGAATCTACTCTCTTCAATGGTCCAACAAGCAAACGTCTTTCCTCTCTTGTCAAATCAATGTCCAAGTCAGTTTATAAAAATGGATGTTATAGTACACGAAGACATTTTATATGTACAAAATTGAAGAAAAAAATTAAGAAGCACATGTAGACATTTTAAGTCGGGAGTTGTTTGGTATTAAAAAAAAAACAAAGAAGTGAGTTAAACCACACGAGTGAGTGTAAAACTGTAACTTTTAATACACTTCAAGCTGCTTCAAACCAGAACACGCTTAATTAATCAACAATTAACCGCTGAAACCGATAAAGCAGAACGCGATAAAGGCCTCTGTGTTTTCAGAGATGCTGTAGTTTTACTTGGCTTCAGCAATTCCACCTTTCAACAGCCAAAACATACACATTTCCTCTTCCAAATCCCAGCCATCTTTTCCTTTTTCTTTTTTCTTTTTTGTTCTTGTTGATTTGCTCAGGAAGGCGGCGCTGAACTCCTTCTACCTTTCCTTTCGGTTCAGGATACCAGATAAAGCTCAGGGGGAACTTTGGCCCGAGGACAACGAGGCAGAATGCAGATAGCAGTTATTTCAAGTTTGACAAAGGGATGCGGCGGCGGATGATTAACCGAGAAATAACAAGAAATTTGCCGTCTTCTTTCAATTCTGCGTTTCAGAAAAATCTACTGAGAAAACAAGATGTTTTTTTGTTTTTTTAAAAAAAATGGGTTTTTTTCCAATTTAAACTTCAAACTTACACTTTAAAAAAAAAAATGTTTTTTTAAGAAATAGTTTGAAATGCTGGGAAACGCACTCCTTTACCCCGTAGACAACATTTAGATGAGAACATTGACACCACTCAAATATATATGTCTTTTAAATACGAAGCGACGGCCAGCAGCCTGTTAGCTTAGCTTAGCACAAACAGTGGATGCAGGGGGGAACTCCTAGCGCAGCTCCAAAAGTAAACAAAACCCACCTTCCTAAAACTTTAAAACTCACTAAATTAACGTGATTGTTTCGTCAAACAAGCGAGCTAAAACAACTCGATTCTACAAATTGACCTCAATTAACTTTAGCGGTTATTAACTTTTGTAATATTGACAGAAATAAGAGTATATGACAAAAGTCCAGCTGTTCACAACACAAGCTGGTTTTCATGCGTTCATTTGCATTTTTAATTTTTAATCCGGATTAGACAACCAAACTATATCATGTAAATGAGTTTGTTTTTCTGGGAGGAGAATTTTGTGTTTCTGCGGACGGAGTACGGCCAGCTGTTCACCTCTGTTTCCAGTCTCTATGCTAAGCTAAGCTGAGCGGCTGCTGGCAGCGGCCTCGTATTTACTGTACAGACTTTTCCTCCAACTCTCAGCAAGAATGCGAAAAAGCAAATTTTCCAGTGTAGGTTTTCTGGAACTTGCTGAAAGACAAAGTTAGGGGCAAAAAAAAAAACCAACAACCAAAAAGGGCGTCTGACGAAAAACTTTTTAAAAAAAAACTTCACTTGAACTAGCTTATTGACAAAAAAAAACAAAAACCCAAAAAATAAAATACTCAGGTGCAACTTAACCAAACGCTCCTCTGGATTCATTCACCGTCAAAATATACAGTAAACTCGGACTCTTCCCGGGTCTTCACGTTCATCTTTTACAACCATTTCCAGTCTTTTCAAATATCAAAACCACATATATACACACACACGTTATAAACACAAGTGTCTCCTGTACATAATGGTCATTTCATGGGAGTGTCAAACTCCACACGGTAACACAGCCACGGACGTTACAGTAACGGGTACGCAGAGTGTGATAGTATGCTCGATAATACAGGATATGTATCGCTGAGTGCAGTTAATAACGCTGCAAATTGCATTTTCACAATATTGGCTGTAGTGTGGTTAACAGAAGCACCCCCCAAAAAAACAAAAAAAAAATTCTCCTTTGAATCTCTAAACCAGGAGATTTAAATACAAGAGAAAACAAAACCAAAAAAAAACACATCGAAAGTGAGCAGCGTCTTAGTGACACATTCAAAGCGAAAATGTCTTTGGCAACGTAGTGTGATAAGTGTTTAGACGAGAGGAACAAAAGTGTGGAGTTGTGAGTACAGTTTTACAGTACGCGGTGTGAAGCGGAACGGTTTCAAGTCCTCCGAAAGCTCCGAAATGAACAGGTTTTTATTTTATATTCGTTCGGTTTGTGACATTTTTTTTTTTTTTAACGATATCCAGAAAGATGACATCTTAAACAAGGATTTCAGTTTCTTGTTTCCGTTTCTTCAGGGGCGTGTGACCGCTAAGTGAGTCCGGTCCTTGTTCATTTTGACACCTCTTTTGAGCTTTTTTTTTTTTTTCTTTTCTTTTATTGGTCTCTCTTACTGAGAATCCACCCCCCCCCCCCCCCCGCCCCCCCGCCTACCTAAAAACCTTCAGGGGGCGTTTGAGTTCTTTCAGCTGTTTGTTTTGGCCCCGGAACCGACACGTCTGCTAATCCTTAAAGGAACAGTTAAGACATTTTGATTTGTTAAATATGAAGCGACAGAAAGACTGCGCCCCGGCCAAGAACTAGTCTGGCTCATAAATTGGGAAACAGCGAGTTTAACACTTTCAAACACAGCCACTCTTGCCGTTTCCTGTCTTTATGCTCTGCTAAGCTAAAGTAAAATAAACTAAGCCAAGCTAAATTAGGCTAATTGGCTTCATATTTATCCCAAGAAAGTTTATATGTAAAATGTCAAACTATTCCTTTAAGAAACTGTGCAAATCTGGTTTTTTGCTGTTAAAGGTCCCATCGGCTTCTTTCCTTTCTGGTTTTGGACTTCACTTGGACTGAATGTAACTAAAAAAAAAAAAAAATCCCCGCTTCTTCTTCTTTCTTTCTTTCTTTCTTTCTTTCTTTCTTTCTTTCTTTCTTCTTCATCTCTGTTGTTGATTTTTTTTAATAATGTCCGTATCCCATGGACATCCCAATGCCCAGCCCCAGCCCCAGCCCCAGGCTCTCCCTCAGCCCCCTCAGCTGCTCCTCTCCCAGCCGGATCTTATCCTCCAGCTGCCTCTGCTCCACCAGCAGCGCGGCCTTCATCTTCACAAAGTGGCTGCGGGAGGAAAGAACACAAATAAACGCTTTAAAAAACCACAAACAAACAAAAAAAAAAACACCAAAAAAAATAAGTGCAGCTTTTGCTTCGACACTTTGATCCGAGACTTCGTTCACTTTCATTCACGATTTGTTTTGACGCTAAATAAACTCTTACCTGTAGTCTCGGTGCTGCTCCGGCGACAGGCAGCGGGCCAGCACCAGGCTGACGGCCTGCTCTCTGCGGTCCACGTGGTCCTTCAGGTCCTGAGCCTCGGACAGCTGCCTCATGAGCTGGCGCTTCTTCTCCAGCAGGGGGAGCTGCAGGGCAGAGAGAGAGAGAGCGAAGGAGGCGAGGGACAGACACAGGTAAATACTTTTTTTTTTTTTTGTGCACCTCTGCAGGTTTTGAACTGGGGGGGGGAGGGCGGGGGGGTAAAGCTGATGATGAATCGGTGGAGGTTAATAGCTCGGCCTGTGTTACCTTTTTAAACGAGCCTTTCGCTGGAGTAACGCCTCAACAATATCTCAACTTTCAATCTACCAGTCCTTCCTTAACTCTTCTCGTTTCAGCCTCTTTTTCCTCATTTTTATTCTTGATGGCATACAAATTCGGTGCATTTTAAATTCAGTGCGTAACAGAGAAAAAAACAAAACATTTGAATATATACCACGGAGAATTAGGCCCACATTAAGGAAAAAGAATAAGCGGGCGATTTAAAAAAGAAATACAAAATTGTTCTAAAAAAAATAAAGTTGAAATTATGGACAATATAAAAAAAAATATGGTCAAACTTCTGAGAACAAATCAAACTACTTGCTCCTCACCGTCCACCTCCTCCCCCCTCTTCCTGCTCCTCACCTTCCCCCTCCTCTTCACCCTCACCCTCTTCCTCCTCACTCCTCCTCCTCCTCCTCACTCCTCACTCCTCACTCCTCACCCTCTCGTGGTGCTCCGTCTCGGGGTCCAGTGTGTCCAGCGTGGTCTCCACCCTCAGCAGCCTCCCGGACAGCGACAGCAGCAGACTCACCACTTTGTCCATGTCGCCGATGAACATGCGGAACTTGTCCACCTCGTTGGGTTTGCACACCGACACCACCATGTTCTCCACCTGAAGGACGACCCGGTTGAAGCACAACACCCGTGCCAGTGAGTGACTGACTCCTTCCTCAAACTGTCCCTCTATACGAAGAGTGTGGTTTGATTTTAGCGCATCACAAGATAAGACTATCGGTGAATATGAAACTGCTTCCTCTTAAAGGCACTGGGCTCATTTCACATCCCTCAATAGTTGACTTATCAATCAGTGGATAGACGGATATGCAATTTAATCAGATCATTTTTCAGATGAGAATATCAGCTGGTTTTCTAAAGCATCACGTGTTCTGATATATTTGTTTTTTTTTTGTTGCTGGTTGGACTAAACAAGCGGATTTAAGTTACTTCCTTATTCAGTTTTTAGGAAACAATTGAAACGCCGGTCGGTCGTGAGCGTGCGGAGTTGCTGCCCCACCTCCTCTCCCAGCTGTGCGTTGGCTCTGATGTCGTCCTGCAGCCCCCTCTGAGCTTCCCTCAGCACGCCCAGCTTCTTACGGAGGCTCTCCATCAGCTGTTTCTGCTCGGGCGTAGGGAACGGACCCGTGTCAACAAACTCGCAGTGAAAACAAACACGTCAGCGCGGTGGAAAAAAAAAAAAAAAACGCTCCCCCCCCCCCCGCGGCGGCGTTACCTTGTAGGTGAGCTCGTCGTCGTCGTCGTCCTGCTCCCTGTGGTCGGTGAAGTCCTTCATCTGGGACAGGAGCTGAGCCTTGGCTGCCGACGTGCTGTAATAAGACGAACAGCTGGAGCTCGCCCCGGACCGCCTGCGGGGGAGGGGGGGGAAGAGATAAAGCAGACACACGCTCATGAAAACACAGCGATTACAAACACACACTGATAAGAGACGCAATCAATTAGAAGAAGCCGACAGCCACGAAAAAAAAAACAAAAAAAACCCCGACTCAGCAGAGAAGGAAAAATATGGCGGTATAGAAGAATTCAAATTATTGATACACGCCAGGAGAAACAGGGAAAGAACGAGGAGGTAAAACTTCACTTTTAATGGGTTGTGTTTTGTTAAAAAGAACATAAATATAAACATAACCGATGCCTGTATGTATTATTGACATAATACTGTATGTCAATAATCTATGCTTTAATACAGACGGCCAGATTTGGGGACCGCGGGCCAGGGTTTGGTCCACTGCTCCATCAGATTAACTCGTTTATTCTCCTTTTTCTGAAATGCTTTAAAATCTCTTTTGCGCCTCTGAAAAGTACATAATATGAGTTTTACAGCGATGCAGTGCTGTTAAGCATAAATGTTCTGTAATTAGAATTTGCTGTGTGATATATTACAATTTAATCAAATGTAATTAGAAACAAAAGAAATGCTTATTTTTGGCCCCCTTTAGCTCTCCATCCAGATTCAGATTTGGTCCTTCATTGAAAAGAATTTGTTATAAAATCTGTGTTCTTTGCTTTATAACTGGAATTTCTTTGGGTCAAATATTTTATGTAAATGTTTTTTTTTTATATTTTTTTTTATCCATATCCAGAATGAATCCAGAGTGAATTGGAAAAACGGGCTTCAAGCTACGATCAGATGCGAACACAGATTAAGATGTAAAGTCGATTTGCATGTTTGAACGCTGCCTTCAGCTTTTTGTTCTCGAACTCTTTTTAGTCTTGAACTTTACATGTAAACTGACAATTCAACAGGACACGGAGCTCAAACTTAGAGCCGGAATTTGAAATAAAGACCCGGACGTTTCGAGCTCCTTTTCACCGCTCACGCTTACAACAGACAATTTAAAGCCTTTAACTGCTTCAGTTTGAACTGTAACTCTCGCATTCAGTAAACGCTTCAGGTGTTCTTCGGGAAATTAAGCCATCTGTAGCGTTAAATGGGATTTTGCACGCGTGTGCCATTCGGTGATATCCCGTACAGCGTGTTACTGTAAATGAATGTTCGTGTCGATTTTCTGAGTTTCATCGTAAACAGACGAGGCTGTCTAACTTCACTTCCTGTCCTGTGTGGCACCAGTTACCCACCAGCCAACCTGTGTCCGCGAAAACAAACCGTTTGTAAAGTTAACGGGGGACATAAAGAGAAAAGTGGCTGCAGGAAGGAGATCTGGACGGCTCGTGGGAAAACCGGGGAGGAGCTTAGTGACGGGAACAGTTAGGTCTTGTACAGATCAAATGGTGCGTGTAATTGACGCGCAACGCACACGCAGACACACACGCAGCTCCATTTAGCCTGTGGTTACCTGTCCAGGCTGTCGGTGTTGTGCTCCACGGTGTGGTAGGCTCCTCTCCAGCTCTCCGTGCCCGACTCGCCCTCGCCGCCGTGGGGGAAGAGCTCCTCCAGGCTCAGCCCCTCCCTGCCGCTCTCCCCGGCCTCCAGCTCCTCCTCCAGAGAGCCGCTCTCGGCCCGGGTCCGGCGCGGCGGCGAGGCCCCGGGGTCCGGCGGCGTGTCGATGTCCGTCTCCAGCACGGTGACCGGCAGAGCGAAGCACGGCAGCTCGCTGCTGATCGGCGCGCCCGCCGCCGGGAGCTCCTCCTCCTGGAAATCGTCGATGTCCGTTTCCATGGGGACGTCCAGGTCGGCCTCCAGGCTGTGCGCCGGGCTCGGGCTCAGGGTGGTCTCCGATTCGGTTCCCGGTTCGGGGATCTTCTGCTGCTCTTCGATCTGGAAGCCTCTGTTCGTACGATGCTGCTGCTGCTGCTCGTAGTCAGTCCGACCGTAGTAGGATTCAGAAGGTAAAACCCCACCAGCGCCTCCATTTTCGAAAACAGGGGGAAGTGCTGCGTCGCTGTGAACTCTGGGAGAAGGGGCTCTCTCCCACTCGGCTGCAGGTCTGACGTTGGGCCGCTGTTTGTGAGGTTTCACTGTTGTTCTGTCCCGGTCCGGGCTGCGGCTCACGTCCATCGCAGACAAACTGCACAGACACAAAATCAAGTCAAAGAACAGGTCACATCATTAAAACATGAAAAATGATGAAAATAAATTCACAGCCTGTTTAAATGACTCATCATGCTGCTATCGAATCGAGAAGAATCTTATGTTTTAAGCAATCTTTCTTTTTACATGACATCCAAAAAGAAGTTTTCAATTCAACAATTCTGCACTCTTACTTTGAAATTCTGATGAAATCCTTGTTAATGAACAGAAACAAAAAAAATATATTCGCTGATGGTCAGTGACTGAAATAAGACGGGACAGTTTGGCTGAAAATCTATGACAAAAATGTTTTTAAATAACATATTTCAAGAATATACTGATGCATTTTTTTTTTTGCCTCATTTCTGCTGTTCCTGTCCTGTTAGGACTTCTGTACTTGAACCAGTCACTCATCAATATAAGCAAATTTTGGTTAATTTTGAGATTTATGGCTTTTGGAATTCTGCTTATTGGATCGTTCTTGTAAGGTGAAGCTCTCCTCCTAATGTACTGATGCTACAAGTGTGACTTCAGCATGAATTTTTTTTTTTTTAACCAATCACAAATGTGTATAGTTTATCTCCATCAAATTTCAGCGTTTTCAAGAGGAAATCTGTTCGATACGCCAAAAATGTGTAACATGAACTTTATTTCAGGTCTCCAGAGAGAAGCAGGATAAGCCCGCTTCAATAGACTATCGTTGTAATGGACTGAATGTTACTTTATAAACATTACTGAGTGTCATATTTTAAGCCAAACAACCCAAAAACTACCTGTCCCAGTTTCCTATTTGGGGATATTTGAAGACGGTTACGAAGAAAAAAAAAACAACCTTTTTCACAATTTTCTGGACAAAAACTCACCAATAAATCAAGAAAACGTTACATACATTTGGTGCATCTATCTGCTATAAATCTCCTCCTGTCTCACCTGCTGTCTGCTGCTGCTGGAGGTGAAGGAGGTGGAGGTAGAGACGGCCCAACCTCCGCCCTGAGGTGCCCCTCCCTCTCTCTCGGGGGCGGAGCCACCGGCCTGAAGGCCCTCCTGGAGAACATAGGACTGGGCGGGGCCACGTTAAAGGGGCGGTCCTGAAACTGGGCCTGGCTCTGATTGGACGAGGATTCCTGGGTTTGGTTGCAGCTGCATCGCGGGCAACCCTCGGACACCTCCTGCCTCTCCGGAGGCAGACTGTAGGACCTCTGCCGGGACGTCTCGGGTGGAGGGACGTAGGAGGAGGAGTGAGCGGAGCAGTGTCCCTCTGCGGGGGTGGAGGAGGGAGGGATGGAGAGAGGAGCAGCAGCAGAAGAAGAAGAGGGGGAGGAGGACGAGGAGAAGAGGGTGTGGTGAGACACACGCCGGCTGTGAAACTGCTCCCACTTCGGGGGCGGCGGCCTCGGAGGAGGCGGCGTCTTCTTCCTGTTCGTCCGGGCGGCGCTCGCTACGTCCCCTCCCCTGACCCCGCCCGCTCCTTCCTCCACCTCGCTGAGGGTCTGGCTGGTCGCCATGGAAATTGACGGCGACCAGCGGTGGCTGCTGTCGAAGCGGAGGTCGTTTTCGGACATGGCCCGTCCTCGGAGCAGAAGCAGAGCCGGCGGAGGAGCGAAGGCGTGCCCGTTGTGGTCGTCGCTGCTGCTGTCGGCCCCTCGGGGGCCCCATCGGGCCTGCTGGCACTGACCGGGGCTCTCCGGCGGTCTGGACTCCCGCCTCCAACTGGAGTAGTCTCTGTAATGTGGAGGGAGTGGAGGAACGGAAGAAAAACACGATTTTCTTTTAATAAACAAATATGCAACAAAGCACCTAAAAACGTAACATTTTTCAATGAAGTCTGGTGAATACGGCTATAGACCACAATCATTTTTACTTTTTCCTCTCTATGTTTGATTGTTTTTACATTTCAGCAAATATATTTAATTGTTTTCCTTCCCTTAAACATGCAAATGGAGTCATTAAGATGGTTAGTCTGGCTTAGCATAAAGAGAGGAAGTTCTAGAACATAAATTGGAGGCTTTATGGAGAGTCATGTGCTGTAACTATTTCTTGGTGAACAACAGGTTGGCGCTCCAACTCGGTGCGACTTCCCAGAGTCTTGTCATCACATTGAGGTTGCCAGATTGGTAGTAAAGACACAAAAACCTGCGCACACCAACTGTACCCGGAAACGTATTCTATAGCTAAATTATTGCTTCTACATGTAGGTTTGTTTGTGTACGTGAAATAGATGTATCCTGATAGAAGTGTTGGTGGACAATCGACAGAGCGAGGCTAAGTCTTTATGCTAAGCTAAGCTAATCACCTCCCGCCTCTCGCTTCGTATTGTAACACACAGACATGGAAGTGTTTCTATCTTCAAACAATCCAATTTAAAGTTCGAAAAAGAAAAAAAAAAAAGTAAATATAGAGGGACATTTTCAGAAAGACTTCATGTTAGAGAAATAATGTTACAAACCCCCCCCAAAAAAAACACAGACAGTGAAAGTGGTTAAATTACCGTAAATGCTTCCTTTTTGCTTTCCAGACTCACTGAACTGTTTCTGTCTCGGGTCAAATATGAGTCGAGGCCCTTTCACAAGCCATGCGTCTCCTAAATGACACCCCCTCCCCCCCCGCTACATGCTAACATACAGAAATCACCATCCGACCGCATGTCGTTACAGTCACATCTTAAGCATGGATGATTGCTGCGCACACTTAGAGCTCATTACAGTCAAATCGCAGCCAGCCATGACCGAGTGGGATTTCCGGCCGACGGTGCACCACGGTGCCGACCCCACCTAACATCGCCGGAGATGAGCTCACAGAGATGGAATCGGGCGTGCGACGACTGCGCTGCCGTGTCAGAGAGGACCGCTCACGAATACAGAAGATAACCAGGTCAGGGAAAAAGGGAAATGTTAACTCTCCAAATGAATTCGTTACTCGGGAAGTGGCTCACCTCTCAGTCAGGCTGTGCTTCCTGTTGAGCTTGGTTGTTTCCTGTTGCCGGGCGGGATGCGTCTGCGGAGAGATTTAGAGCCGGTTAATAACAGCGGAGGAATGACGGAAGACTTCAATATGGGGATAAGTGTTGGTCAGCACACGTCCCTGCTGGAGGGAAGTGGGTGTGTCACTCCGCCTTGCAATAAAGATTAGGTTAAAAATTAGGTTAATTAGGCTGGAGGTAAAATGTTCTGACCTGAGGGACTTCAGCAGGCCATATAAATCTCTTTTATTTTGAAATTTCCATTCCTTCCTCTGTTTTGTATGATGCATTTTTTTTAATCTTACTTTTAATGTCTTTTAAAACTCATTTGCTTGCCTTTCAATTGTTTCACATCCATTTATATTTTTTTTTCTTAAGCTTTCTTTTTCCAGTGCTTTCGACGACATCTCCTGGTCTTCATCAGCTACTAGAGTGTTTTTATCTGCATGAGTTAGGATTGTTTCATCAGACTGACCCTTGCACAGCTGCGAATGAACTCATACACACAAGTTTGGATCTGCTTTTTCACACACGTCAAAGTAAATAACAATATATATTTATCATTATAAAAAGAGAATGCACTTCAATCTTATTTTTAACAGGGAAATATCAACTTAAACTAGATAGCAGATTCTAAAACTTACCACTGAAATAATTTAGAGATCATTTTATGTAAGAAAGAGATAAAGTGTCAAACTGAATAAGAAAAAGAGACAGGTAAGTAATTGGCAACTATTTTGATCATTTATAATATCTTTTACAATATTTTTTTCAGCACAAATACTAAAAATTCTCTTGTGGGTGAGGATTTGCTGTTTTGTATGTTTCATCTCTGTAAAATAAAGATCTTTGAACTCTGGAATGCTGATTGGACAAAAAAATAAATATGTGACTTTTTTTTTTTTTACTGTATATTTATAAAGGCCAATTTTGCAATCAACTGAGATCATGGTCAGCACAGTGATAGATGACAAAAATGATTATGAGTCGCAGCCCTACGAGATTCTGCTGTGCAGTCGGTTCAATTGTGACTCCACTGGTGGTAAACTCATTGAACTCTCGTTATTGTTACAAGCAGCCAGTCGGCACACACAGAGAGGCAGCGATAGGCTGCACAAATACACCAGTGGGGTCCACACACACACACACACACACACACACACACACACACACACACACACACACACACACACACATTCCTGTGCAGAGATATTTTCTGACCGTCTGTGATGCAAATCTGAACATTCAGATGGTATTTTCTTTGGCATGGCTGGAGATGAATTTTACATATTTGGCCGTCGCTTGCTGTCAGCGGAGCATAAAATGTGATAATAAGCACTGTTTCAGTACCTGGATGGCCCTTAAGAACGTCATTCCACTGTCTACTGGGGTTTAAAGGGGCATTCGGTCATTCATGACATGTTTTGGACACTTATTGGTAAATTAATAGCTGCAATTAAAATGTTTATGGTTTTGGCCAAGAACAGTTATTTCTCAGAATAATGTCACTATCATAAATTTGCAGGAAATTAGGGGCAGAGCTAAAGAAATAGTCCCACCCAAAATGTTGAACTGTTCCTTTAAGTAGACTAAAGCTGACACAATTAGTCGAGTTATTGTTTGTTTTATTTTGATAATTGATCCATTTGAACGTTTTCAAGCATAAAAATGTCGTTTTGTAGTGTTGATTAGAGACAAAGAAACATTTAAAGACACCACTTTGAGCTCTGAGAGACTGGGATGACCTTTTTTTAAAAAAACCAAATCAATCTAAAAACGTATTACTTGCAGCACTAACGTTGATATCCAACAGAAACACCAAGTGAAAAGAAAAACTATCAACATGCAAACTAACCCACCATGAGTAATAACGATGCTTCTTTTTCTTGGCATTTGAACTGTTGCTCTCCCCAAAACAGCTGAAAATTAAACTTTAATTCAGCTCCTTTCTTGTCCAGATTAAATTTATAAAACCAGGCAAGTGTTCCAATTTACAAAACATAAACTGCAAATTCAGCATGTGAATGATCGCTGTGAATGTGTTTCATTTAGAATATAACGAAGGCTTTGCACGCCATGTTTTCTTTACTGATCTAAAATCAATGTCCTTTGAGGAAAAGGGGCAAATTGCATCAAAGGGTAAATTTAATGTTCAAGTAACGAGGTGGGATGTAAGAAATCATTTAATCTGATTGTATAATTTTGCCAAAAAGAATTCATGTGAAAACACAGCTGGGCCTCTAAAATGGAAACGCACTGAAATAGCAGCCTCGATTTTCACATTCTGTTTCCTTCCTGCGTCCAAAACACATACTGGAACATGAAAGCACACACCTTAATGAATAAACCCCAATTCCCCGTTTCATTTAATATGAAATATGTGTTTGTGCCTCTGGGGAATCAAACATCCAGCACATCTGTTACTGTTAAAACTTCTGGACGTCTGACGGATTTCATCGCGTGGGGTTATCGCCGTGGCATCCAACCAAACAACCTTTGATTTGAGGCTCCCCCGAGGGAACGAAACCTTACGAAGACGACGAAACTGCGTTGGCTCGAGCCCGAAAAAAATCTTGAGCTGAACTGATATTTAGTCCAAAACAAATGTCAGGTTCGATCGCTCAGACTGTCAGACGACGAGGGGACCAATAGGTCGAAGTTCGAAGGAGCTGTAAAAGTTCAGACGAGGTGCTGCAACCCCCCGCTGAGGCTCCCGAATCAATTTGCGGTAAAGATGTAACCCGACGCCGCTATTACCGCTGACACAAGTGTCCGCCGCTGTTGCCCAACCTCCCCCTCAGTTCCATGAACTAGTTCAATGATCCGCTCATTTTTACAATGAGGATTTCAGACCCTGACCACACATGCAGGATGTGAGGTTCGACTTCAAACCAGTCGTTTAAACCACAGAGCACTTGGACCGAGTGGCCACTTAGCATTCGATATCCAAAGAGTGGCCGCTCAATTCCCTTTTCTGGTGCCGGTTGAAAGATCCCGGATAGGTTTCAGTCTCCAGTGGTCATTTCAGTTCAGTCCAAAACCACAGTCTGATTTCAGTCATCTGCAAAGTTTATCTTTCGCTGTGAAAGGCGTTACTTGGTTTCCTTGCTGGTATTTAACTTAGCAGAACTGCTGCTGGAACACCAGCTGCGAGGCTCGTAAACATACTTGTTAACGGATGTACAGTGGAACTACTAACGTATTTATATCGCGAAAAGGATAGATACCTTGAAATAATCTTGCTTTAGTATAGAAATTCACAGCACTTCCGATGAATAATGTTTTGGTTGTAGGCCGTCCAGTCGAGCCACTTATTAGTTGTGACAATTTAATAGTTTAAAATACTGAGCACTTTTACCCACAATAAATTCTACTTAAAGAAAAAAATGTAAAGCCACTCTGAATAAGTGGAATAAGGGTAAATGTGCTGACATGTCTTTTTGCCTATAAATCTGAGAGTTAAGTTAAAAATCCAGATGCCTGGAAAACAGAAAAGTCTTGACTCTTTCATGAACCTTACAAATGCCATTTAGTTCAACAACGAAACCAATAAGCAGCACTCTTACCTCTGTGGGCGTGTAGCTCCTTGCTGTGTAACCCTGGTGCAGAGCTTGCTGATTCTCCAGCTGCCGGGACTTGGTGCTGACTGGATGAAAAGCCGATCGCGGGACTTGATTCTGGGGGAATGCCGGAGGTTTGGGCTGGAGGCTGTGGAAGTTGTCCTTGTGCTGGAAGTCTTGATTTCTTTCTTTGATGCCAGAATTGCCGTAAAACTCCCGTTGCGAGGCGAGCTGAGAATCTTCCTCCCTTTCCTTCTCTCTTTCCCTCTCGAGCTCTTTCTCCCTTTCCTTTTGGAGTCGCTCCTTATCTCCGGCTCTCTCCGTCTCCTTTTCTCTCTCCGACTCAAGCTCCTTCTCTCTTTCCCTTTCCCACCGTCTCGCCCTCTCCTCTCGTTCCCTCTCCCGCTGAATCTCCCTCAGCCTCGCGCTCTCCATTTCCAATTCCCTCGCTCGTCTTTCCTTCTCCTGCTGCCGCTCCCGTTCTCTTAACCTCTCTTCCCGCTCTCGTTCCCTCGCCCTCTTCTCTATTTCCCTCGCTTGTTCCCTCTCCTTCTCCTTCTGCCTTTCCCTGGCGGTACTCACAGACTGCCTCCTGGCCTCCGTCGTGTTCGGAAGCAGGGCACTATCCTGCAAAAGCCCCCCCTGGTAGGAGTATCTCCTCTGCGATGCGGGTTGACCGGGCTCCCCTCCCTGGTGCTCCTGATGGCGGGAGTTTTTTCTCTGCCTGGAACTTGACAGACTCGAGATATTTGGTACGGAGATGCCCTTGCTCGTCGCCTCGAAGAACTTCATTCTATCTGCGAACGGAAGGATGTCCGACTCGTCCGTCCGAGAACACGAAGAGGAGCGGCTGTAGGAGGTAGTGGACGAGGGGGTGAAGGAGCAAACCCCGTGACGTGACCCTGAGACGCCTAACACCTTCTCACCCAAGCCACCTTGGTCTGGATCAGGTTCCGGTTGGAGTTTGTGCTCGGGGGTCCAACGCCAACGGCGGGCCTTGCCAGCAGGAGCTGGTTCCTCCACAACTCGGATGCCGACACCAAAACTGGCCGTAGGTGGCACACCTGGGTCCAGAATCTGAACGGAGTTGGATTGATTATTGTCCTGAGGATAGGTCGTGGACTGAGTCTGCGAGGCATCGTGGTTCGATTCCCTCGCGTTGTTTGATGTCTTGACCGGTGCTGTGGTCGGGGTTTCTTGGGGAATAGTAAGGGAGGCAAATGCAACTTTGGAACCTTTTTTCTGGGCAGGCAGGTCCCGGCCTGCCCCGTCCTCACTGAAATCTGGACCCTCCTCCTCTTGGACAGTCTCTCCACTGCAGAGTAACCCTCCTGGGCCACGACTGCTCTGCAGCTGGGCCTTTTTCCTCTGAATCTCGTTGCGCAGGTTGGTAGCAAATCGTTCGCTGCGTCGACGGTTCCGTCGCAGGTTCCTGGATGAGTTGGACTTCTTCATGGCTGCCTCTCCTATCACGTCCTCCACTTTGTACCCTCCGCTTTTTTCCCTCTCGACGTCTCTTTGCTCCTCCAGTAAGGAATCCACACTGGCAGCAGCACTAAGTGGCACAAAATCCCTCTCTAGCATCTGGTCAGAGCTCAACCTTTCCTGTGTTGCCGAGCCCGTGGGCTCCCCCGGTACACTCACCGAGCGACCCCAAGGGATGTGATGATGGATCGGTGAGACGGATCCGCCGTTCATACTCCTCTCTTCCAGCCTCCCACTTGAATCTCCATCGTCATCATCGCCTTCCAAGAACACAGATCCTGGGGTTGAGCATCTGCTGCCTCCCCATTTGTTTGACGGGGCGTGAAGGTGGTTGTGACAAGCTTCCTGGTCTTCCGTCGTGGGCTGAAGCGAAGAAGGGGACCACTGTTTGCTACAAGGGGGCGATGAGGGATCACAGGGGGTTGATGGATTGTAAAGCTCCAAAGAGGAGGTTTCACTGTTGAACTGCAACAACTTAAGTCGTGAAGCGGGCAGCTTACCGGGGGCGCTGTGCCGGTGCAGCCCCGTAGAGGAGTGCTTGGTCTGGGAGTGCGTAATGAGAGACTGCCCTTGAACTTCCATGGGGGACTCTGCAGGTGAGGAGCCAGGATCAGAGGAGGCGATGGGGGCTAGGGAGGCAGTTACTGGGACAGAGAGGTGATCTGAGGTTGTCTCCGATTTGAAGTCTTTATCGGCACCAGTATCACATCTGATGTGTCTAGTGTCTTCAGTCTGTCTTTGGATAAAGGGCGAATCTAAGGCATCCTCTTTGAAATTCCCAGTTTGCTCGCCTTCCTCTGGTGCAGGGAAGCCATTATGAATTCCTGATTCAGTATTCAAAGAGGACTTGTTTTCCTCATAATAACAGGAAACACTGGAATTTTCAATAGGAGCAGAAGTGCAACGTTTGTTGACAACTTTAGGACGACGGGTTGCCCTGAAACTGTCCTTCCTAGTTGGAGGCTGAGGGGGGTTGATCTTTCTTTCCGCTCCCCTTTCTCCATTTCTTACAACCTCAAAGTCTCCTCCTCTTTTCTCCACTTCATAACAGCAGGACGAAGGCCTCTCTTTTACTACAACGGGCCTCGGTCTCAGCCTGGTCAGTGATCTGGACTTGTGAACGATCAGCGGCACCTCATCCGGGGCGTTCCCAGACGACCTCGCCAGGCTTGAGGCGTCACCACCAGGGTAGCCTTGACAAGTCGGCCCCAGGCTCTGGAGGAGGTTATCCATGGAGCAGGCTTCGCCGGGCCTGAGCGGCACCGCCGCGTAGTCGGAAGTGTTTGAGCTGGCGGAGAAGGAGCTGTAGGCAGAGTCTCTCTTGTCGTTGAAGAGGGTGGGGTCGACGGGCGAATTATGGGAGTCGGAGTATGGCTGCGTTGTGGGCGTCGGCGTGTCCAAGCTCTCCATGGAGCCCAGGGAACTGCTTCGGTCGGTGGAGGAGTACGGTCTGGACAGCTGACCCCACTGCATGGACAAGTCACTGCGGAGAGATGGAAATTTACAAGATCAACTTAAGCGCTTCGAAAACAGGCATGAACTAATGCTTTCAGATGCTTTACAGACACAAAAAAAAAAAAAGCAAACTAATGTGTCCTTCGTGTGTGGGAACTTTTACAAAGTTACTAATTGCACATTGAGAACATTAATTACAACTCCCTAGTAGTAACTAGAGATCTGGGTTGTAAAACAACTGTAGAATAGAAATCAAAGTTTCCGACGCGTTCAGAGACTATACGCAGCAAGTCGTCTTTAATTTGGAAGTGGCAAGTTGCAATTACCCCTCCAAACATATACAGTACATTTGGTCTGGGACAGCTGGGGAATCTGTTTCCTATCAGCCATGAGCCGAAGATCCACGGCGGCACCATGTGTTTTTAAAGCCCCTCGGAGGAAGCCTCTTTAGGCGGAGAGGGATTTCCTCCTCATCAACTCCTACTGCCCGGAGTCAGAATCTCTAAATCTTCCCGATTCCTCTTTCGTCTTCCCCCTTCATTCCTTTCTTCCGCTTTTGGATTCTTCCTGTCAGATCCCCTTTACATCAAACGTAGATTAATACCAAAATAATACTGGCTTTTTGAAACAATTAAGAAAAAATCTTGTTCTCTTGTTTTCCTTTCTAAAAAAAAAATACCAGAAAAAAACAAAAAACTATTTCATCTTGATAGCTCAAAATTTCCCTTTGCACCCCCTGCAATCTGTAAAACAGATCTGTATACACTTGATTTAGATAAGAAAAGATTCTTTCGAAAAATGTTAACGGGGGAATAAAATCTGAGGATGAGAAACACATGAGGTTTTCCCTTCGAGGGCAAACAGACATTGCAAACTGTCAGATGTACTGTATATCGAATGTTGCTCAAATCAACCACGAAGTCCTGAGTTTGGATCTCACCTGTGTAACCTCTGCGACACATCACGACACATGTTTGCCAGGCCCCAAAAAAATGACCCCAAAATCACGCAAAACGGTAATAATATAATAATCTGAACATCGTGGGGAAAGCCACATAGGACAAAATGTCGGGGAACTAAAGGAGAGCTTAGGGATAGAAAAATTCATTTCACACATTTTGGCAATGAAAATTCAACCCAAGGGTAAGGGCACCGAGCTTTCCACATCCAACCCGTAAAAGCTCCCAACAAAAATCTGCAGACGTTTTATTGTGGTATTTCCTTTTCCTATAAAAGAGGAGGGAGCGGTTGCTCACCCCCTTTGTATTTCTTTGGTGTCTTATTCAAACAATGGGAAAAGTTGCCAAGGAGACAAAGGAGGGAGTTACAGGGGAGAGACATTTCTAGAAGGCTTTTGATCTCCGACCGGTGAGGGTGAAAACCACCGGCCGACTATCACCAGGCTGTTTCTGTGGTATTTATGGTTTACGATTCCAGCTTTAAAAAGCATTTTTTTGTTTCCGACCTCAACTCGGTCTTTCAACCTCAGAATAGTATTTTCAGAATAAGACTTTGTGTTCACGTCGTCCAGTGGTTTGATTGGCAGCCGTTGGTTTCAAGGCTGTATTACAGCGAAGTGATGTGATTTTCTGAACTAAACACCCTTACGGAAAAAACACATTAAATTTCACATGTGCAAAACTCATGTGAAACATATATTTTGTCCACGGGAAACATGTGGTTTAGGCACATCATCATGGTGTAATGTAAGAAGCCCGTGTAGATTCCCAGGAGAAAACTGTTTTCCACATTTTCCCAATGTTATCATTTCCTGCAACATGTGTCACAAGTGATCACACGTGGGAAACCCGTGTTTTTTCTGCCTTTGCTTTTTTAGTATTTGTCGTCACCCACTTCGTCCTTACATCAACATGACTAATATAGTTAGTCGTCGAATTTCTCATTGCAGTGTGTCTGAAAGAAACAAAATACGAACGTACTCATAGAACTGCAGTTATGTCCAGTAACTACTATATTTACTTATTTCCTGTGCACCCGTTTTAGGGGGGGGGGGGTGACACTGCATTATTTAAATATATATTAAAAGCACAAATAGACATGCCTACAATATTGTTGCCGTATCGAGGTA
Source organism: Embiotoca jacksoni (assembly GCF_022577435.1). Lineage (NCBI taxonomy): Eukaryota > Metazoa > Chordata > Actinopteri > Embiotocidae > Embiotoca > Embiotoca jacksoni. Next base: position 1,970,314 of record NW_027185375.1, read on the forward strand.
TTCGGTCAAAGACATCCTGATTCTGTCCATTTCGCCCACTCCAGAGAACCTATATTCTTTTACATCATGCTTACATCAGCTTTGTGCAAAGAAATCACCACAAGGGCTTCGTTATCTGCATGAGAAAACCATCTTTGAAGGAAGTGAGCGATGAATGAGAAAGAAGTGACTTCTGTACGGATTTGACCTGGGTGACGGAGAAGAGAGGAAGGGAAGAAATGAGACGGGAGCTGGACAGGAAATGACAGTCACTCCTGCCCAATCAGACGGCAATGTGATGTGGAACATGTGAGGGCTGACACAGATACAGCAGCACGGCCACGCACACGACGGGGGCATGGGAGACCGTTGGATTAAATCAGTCAGGAAACTTGAAAACTCTCAACTGCTTACATGAAGACACACACACACACACACACACACACACACACACACACACACACACACACATGCACAGACTGCACAAAATGTCCCTCTCCTTCACACAAACACAGTTTATTGAATGTCTTCCTCTCTTTGTCCACATGTTCTGGGAGTCACATGCCATTGTCCAGAGTTATGCCGGGAGCTGCCTCCTCATCAGATGATGATGTGTGTGTGTGTGTGTGTGTGTGTGTGTGTGTGTGTGTGTGTGTGTGTGTGTGTGTGTGTGTGATGAGATCAGGCAGGCAAGAAACTGTGGGAATAAGAGACCCACACACACACACACACACACACACACACACACACACACACACACACACACACACACACACACACACACACACACACACACACACACACACACTGCTATCTAATCCACGTGGGACTATTAAATCTAATAGCGGCATGTTATATCACTGATTCTTATCGAAAGGAGAACAGTACGAACCACTAACATCACCGAGCTGACAACAAAGACAGAAAGGCTATTTTTTTTTTTTTTTTTTTTTTTTTTACTGTGAGTCAACATACAGATGGTGGCGACTTCCTCTTTTTCTCTTTAAAGGATTACAGTTTATCTTGGTGAGATCATTCTGTAATACAAAGACTTCTTTTATTCAGCCTGCCTGGGCGGCCGCAACCGACGGTCATTTTCATTATCCGTTGGTTACTTTCTCGATTAATCGGTCAGTTGTGTTTGGTCGTCAACGTTTACGGCCAAAGTTTATGGTGCGGCCGAAAATGTCATGTTTAGTCTCGACCAATAACCACAACCAAAACAAATTTTGTTTATTATCATGGAGGACGAAAGAAACTAGAAAATATTCACATTTAAGAAGCTGGAATTGGAGAATTTTCGCATTGTTTTAATAAAAGAGAAAAGGCTCAAAATGATTCATCAACAATTAGAATAGTTAGCTATTAGTTTTGTGTCAATCAAATAGTCGATTAATTAACAAATCTCTGCACTTTATATTTGAAGATAATGTTGAAAAGTTCTCTTTTCATTATACATATGCTTAAAAGCATTTGAGAAGAGTTTAGAGTTTTATTATTCCAAGTTTTGACAGTTTTACTGTAAATGTATATCTGTTGCAAATATATCTTTTTTTTTTTGGTCTCCTTGATTTCCAACAATTGGTATCGGCCCTGGAAACACCAAATTGGTCAAATAAACACAACGGCCTTATTGGTGTGACTGGTAAACTTATGGTGGATAATGTTGGCCGGGCGCTAAGTGATCGACATTTTACGTCCGATCTTTAAACCTCCTGATTTTAGCTAGAAAGGCCAATAAGTGATTAACGCGAATCCGTTTTTAGCCCAGGTGATCAATCGTAGGACAAATAAAACTAAAGCTGTAAAAAAAAAAAAAAAAATCTGTTCTTAAAAAAAAACCAATTAGGGACATTTCAATCAAAACGGAACGATTTCACCACCGCGGACAAAAACCTCCACCTGACCCCCCACAGACGGACAAACAGCAGCTCCCCAGAGCGATCTGATTGGTTATCGCTTTTGGAATGTTTAAATACAGGCCAAAAATAGACCAATGGGCTTCCTGCGTGGGCAGTGCCGACATTATAACGCGGTGATGTCACCTTGTTTCCTGTCGATTGTTGGCGTTTTAGGGGGAACAGGGACCAAAAAAAAAAAAAAAATCCCAGACGGGCTCACAGTGTGTGAGTCACAACTATGGGATGACACAATCCGGTTAAAAATGCACATTAGGCAATTTGTAAAAAACGTAATAAGCTTAATTTCCAGCTGTAATACGCTGTATAAATACAATGTAAATACAGAAAAGGTGTCAATTTTAACCACAATTTGAACTTTGTCAAATTGATTTTGATTGATTTATCATTAGAATAAATAAATAAAGCAAAATAAAGCAAAATTACAAAGAACCTGCTGGTTTTAGCTTTGTAAATATATAAATTTTGATTACTATAAATTGTATAAAAATCTCTTCTTTTTTTTTTTTTTACTTAATATCACTGTAAAGGGAATTCATTTAGGTTTTAAACGAGCGGTCGGACAAAACGGGCATCACTTTGATCTGAGGCACATTTTATAGATTAAATGTTTAATCTATTCATTAAGGGAAATTAAAAGATAGATCATTCTATTTATTAAAGTCATAATTCGTGATCTGTCGAGGGTCTGTTTTGCGTGTTCATAATTGTGTCATTTTCCTCCATTAAAGAAAAAACAAGCAAGCCTATGAACACACAAGTAAACTTTTATAAGTTGGAGTTGGAAAGTGTCAGAAGTCGTGTGAGGGGGTTGTTCTGAAACAGACGGCGGTGACTTCAGGACTGGGTAACTTGCAGACTGGTGACCTACCTATTATCGAAAAATCAATAATCCTATATTGATTTTTCTTGCTGAGGAATGAGGAAACAGAGAGATACCAAGGCCAAGGTATTTACTTGGCCTCTATTAGCCAATGAAGTCATCCAATTATCCTGCTGTTTTTTGTTTTTTTGCCCTGAGTATCAAAATGTCTGATGGTTCCAGTTCTGGTCCATCGCCATCACATGTCAATCACGTTGTTGATCGGGGGGGAAAGACGCTCTCTCTCACCTGTTGTCGGTCGTGTGCCAGGGTAGTGTGTAGGGGCCGGGGTGGAGCTGCATGGCAGACGGAGGCGGAGGAGGGGGCAGGGGAGGGGAGTCGGTGGGGGGGAGGCAGGGCGGCGGAGGAGGTGATAAGGAGGAGGAGGAGGAGGAGGAGGAGGAGGAGGAGGAGGAGGAGGAGGTGGAGGAAGGGGCAGCTCCGACAACTTCGCCAGGTGCCAGGAGTGAGGTCTGATGTGAGGAACGCTGCGCCTGTTGGAGGCGAGAGAGGGGGGGAGGAAAAAACAACCCAGGTGAGCGTCAGACAAACGTGGTGGACACGCTGACCTGTGCAGGCAGGAAGTTGATGGCAATTTTGATATTAAAAGTTCAAATTTGAAACGAAACCAGCAAATTCCTACGCTGAAAGTACAAATACACCATGAACCCTCAAACGTATATGTCATATAGAGCAGTGGTTCTGAACTGGTTCGGCATCAGGACTGCCATTGTTCCTTTTTGAGCCACTTAGTTGCACAAAAGTGCAACTAAAGCTAAAAAGCCAATGGAATAAAAAGGCAGATTTCTCTTGAACGACAGGCAAACATGCTTTCGGTGATGATCATAAAATCAAAATGGAACTGTATGAAACGTGAAATAAAAAGTGAAGGCTAATCTAATCCTAAACCCATCGACAAATCCTCCAAGCCCCTGATGTGACGTGGTCGCTGTCATGACAACGCCGGCGGCGAACAGCGACGGCGCAAACGCATGTCCATCAAAATAAAAGCACGGCAGCAGAAGTTCTGTAGACTTAAATGTAAACGTTAAAAACTGCTGAAGTTTTTCCCACACACATCCAAGACACATTCAATGTGGCCCGAAAGTGGGTCACCACCCATTAGTTGGGAAACACTGATAAAGGCGCGGATAACAGTATATTAGCTGTGGCTTAATTACACTCGTAACTAAAGCGCTTAGAAAGAAAACTGCCCAAATAAGACGTCTCTAAATTCATGTGTTACAGATTGGAACCCAGTAGACTCAAAGAATTAGAACAAACTCAAAATATGTTTGACCTGAAAAGACGGAAACAAACAGAGAAAGAATACTGGCAGAACTTTACTGTCGAGGGGTCTTTAAACTGGATATATTCATATACGGCACATTGTCCATTCATCTGAGCCTTTTTTTTTTTTTTTTTAATCCACTTCAGTCCAAGTTAAGGACCAATTGAATTTCGGTGAGTCCTGAGATTTTACTTCAATGTAATAAAAGCTACTTCGGTGTTGTATTTCCTCCACGAACACTTCCAGTGTAACTTTTTTCCCTTGGCAGCGAGTTCATTTCCTTTAATACTCTGCAGATTTTTCTATTTTCTTACCTACTCTTGAATGTCTACAGGATCCTTTTCCTCAAGTAACATCTTTATATTTTTTATTTTTTTGTCTAAATATGATTTACTCTGGCACGACGGCTAAGACGACATCCTTATTTGCAATCACAGTTTCAAAGTGTCTGGGCGCATCGGGGCTCCCATAAACATCAAGACCCACCTCGCGACCTCGCCGAGCAAAATTGTGCGTAAACGGCTTCCTTACAATTTTTTTTGACTTCCGCTGCGCTGCCATTAAAAACCCATCTAACATGTACAGTGAGTTGTCCAGTCTGATCTGAGGCCAGACTTTCCTGCGTATCCCAAGATATTTCGCCGATTCCCGTATACAGACTTCCGATCCCATATGCTCGTCAGATTCAACCTCGACCCCCAGCAGACCGAGGAACAGTAAGGCCGTCTGAATTTTTTTTTTTTTAAAAACGAGAAACGAGGACAAGTCGGACATAAATGTAACATTCATGGAGTCCGAACGGTACTTCATGATGGGAATCGTATTTTTTAGAGTAACGCTTGGTCGGAAATAACTTGTACGGACAATAGAAAACTACCGTAGCTGTTGACCTTTGACCCGAGCTTCAATCAAAGTCAAAATATGAGGGTTTCATAAAAATGTGGCTGCTTTGGGACTTGACACATACCTCTCAAAAGACTCAGAGGTCAGAACATTAACCGATCAGGCCTTTTTTTCTACTGTAACCAACGTAACCAACAGGTTTGAAAGGAAAATGTTCAAATGCCAAGTAACTTTAATGACGAGCAATTGAGTACGTCAAGACGTGCAACTTGAAAATAGTGACTCCTAAGTTGACATGGCCTCGTCCACAAGGACTTGAGACGCGATTCAACTCTTAACTGACTTGGACTTTGTCTCATTTGACTTGGGACTTAACTTGAATTTGTTCCGATCCACCTTAGAAAGGAGGAGACTTAACTTTCCTCCAACTTCGCTTGGGTTTGGCTCGTTTCAGTAGAAACCGGACTTGGACTCGTCAAAAACCAATATGAGACTCAGCAAGACTCGTCTCAGCAAACTTGAGACTTGGTTTTTTATCTTTGTTGTTAAAGACTTGACCTGGACTTATTAAACATTGACCTGAGACTTGACATGGACTTATTTTGACTGCCGTAAGATTTGTCTCGGAAATGTGTCAATTGTCACTTATCAAGATTCAAACTTGATTTGGTTGACTACAGACTGGGCATTGACTTGTCTCAATTGACCAAAGACTTGACATGGACCTCTTCTTTAATGACTAGAGACTTGACGTGGACTTGTCTTTATTGGCTTGACACTTGACCTGGACTTATCTCAACTGACTTAAGACTTGACCTGGACTTATCTCAACTGACTTAAGACTTGACCTGGACTTATAAAGTGCTTTATCTGTCTTGGACCTGTGACGATTGTGTCTTATCAAGACTCAAACTTTATTTGGATGTGTCTACGTTGACGAGAGACTAAGAGCTAAAAAGACTCATACTTCACTTGAACTTGTCTTGACTGAGTTAAGACTGGATTTTGACTGGTGACTCGTCTCAAATGACTTCAAACTTGACATGGACTTTTCTTGATTGACGTGATGCTTAAAAGCATCTCTGAAAACACCAGAAATAACAGCCAGACTGTGAATTATGACGGAAATTTTAATTCCCAACAACGCGTCAAAGGGAGAGAACCATTTAGGCCCGCAAACTGACAGTCACTGTACGAAAATGTAAAATGAGACTATTCAGGGTATTTCCGAAAAAACATTCGGAGGTACAATTTTGGGAGAAGAATGCGGATCCTGGCACCACGAGGGGAAAGGAAAGGACCATTTCTGAGTATTATTGTTTATGATAAAGCGGGAGCAGGAGACCCATATCCAAAATAAACTCTCTGGTTTCCTGGTTCTGGGTCCTCAAGAGGGATTTCTATCTGACTGAGCCCGCTGATTGTTCGAGCTCGCTGACAATGTCCTTAAATTATCCCCTGAGAAAGTTTATGTAGCTCCCGCGCATGTACGTCTACGGCTGCATGTGTGTGCATGAATATGTGTGGGAACTATCCAAACTCAAGCAGACAAAATACCATTATTGAACGTACCACAAACATTAGCAGACCCCCCCCCCCCCCACCGCCCCCCACTGCCTCCACCTCCTCTCTTTCTCCGAGTTTAGCTTTCTGAGATTGATGACTGTGAAAATGAAAACAAGCGATGTGACGCTAAAGTTGGACGGACACGGAGCGTACGATAAACTCCGGAAAAATAAATGATGACAAATGTGCCGACTCTCAATTTAAGAATCTGGTTCAGAGACCTAATGTACGGTTTCCGTAGCGATGCAGGGGAGAGGGGGGGAAAAGTTCTCCGAAACCACATTACCAATGAGTGTTTTTCCAAAGTGCTGAGAGCAGCGCCTGAGGAAAAGTCAGCGACCATGTATCCCACAAATTTGGGGATTTATAATGTGAAGAACAGCACTTCGTAGATGGGAGCAAATCTGCGATAATGGGAGGCAGAGGAAATTGAAAAACAAGAACATCTATAAATAGGAGGTTTTTTACCGTTCCGCGATATGATTTTGCCCCTTTTAGTTGTTCGCTAACGTTTTGCCAGAAGAATTCATAAAAAATAGTTGGATGGATGCCTTTATCCATCCCAGGAAGCATGACTTGTAGGCCAAAATTTTTTCAAAACTAAGGCTATGTTTGCGTAAAATTATTATTTTTTTTTCAAAAGAGCTTCATTAGCGAAATAATTAAATGTGCAGTCATTTAAATGCTGTTAAAACAAGTTAAATCTGAAGTTTAAGTTTGTCAAACCAACAAGAAAAGACACCGTTAAAATGAAATATTGATTTTGTCATTTAAAAAAGACATTAAAAGGTTTTATTTGGGTTGAATCTGGATCAATTTGACCGAAAACGATTTGCTATTTTCTTTTGTAGGCCTAAAAAAAAAAAAAAAATCCAGAATGAGTTGGTTTATGGGAGTTTAATACCAAGGATGGTGTTTAGGAAGAGTGGGCCGGGAACTGTTCCTCAGTTGGGACGGCGGGTGTCCAACAAACCCTCATTTTGGTTCTCTCAAGGACTTAAGTGTGAAAATCTGCCACGCGCTATGCAGCTCCAAAGACTTCAAATCTTCAGAAAGCAAAGTGTTAAAGAAAAGCCTTTCTCATGGAAACATTCAGTTACTTCCACAAACTAGGTCACAGAAAACACACCAAAGAACCACCTGTTCCTCTCCAATTCGTATAAACCGTACAAGTACATAACACCATAATCCACAGAGCTCCTAGTCTTTCCTGTTTCTGACGCTGTAACCTAGTTGGCTACCTGCTCACCCGCTGGCAACAACAAGCCAAAGAGCAATCACATGGATCGTGTTTTTTTTTTCTACGAAGAACTCGCCGGTGTACGATGGCTAACAGCGTGTCCTCGACGCGGAAAACGGTCGTAACGAGATAACGGAGCAGTGTTGTGGTGTCGCTGCGACCCTTAAATCAAGCGGGGAATTCAATCAAGTTCTGCAAGACACGGCTGCGTCTATTTATAGACCGTGCACTCGGGGTTGTCGAGCAGGTTTACAGTCCAAGTAAGAGAAGAGCCGAGGAGTCCGACGTTAAAAAACTAAATATGTGGAAAAAAAAAAAAAAAAAAAAACAGAAGACGGCGACACTGGACAACTGTCAGAGGCCGAGGACTTATGAATTTCTGTGTCTCGCTGCTCTGAAAGAGCCTCTATGAAAGGATCCGCTGGAATGTCCCAGTTAACGGTCAGAAAACAGGCAACAGCTGACTGATACCGCAAAGGTCACCGCGCATAATCTGAGTCTCTCACACACACACACACACACACACACACACACGCACACGCACACACACACACAGCCTCAGTACAGTATGGAACGAATGCCGGACAGGCGGCCGCACAAACAGCCTCGGAGAGCGAAGGACACCAACTGCTGAGAGGAAGGACGCGGCGCAGGACGCTAAAAAGACTCCAAATAAAAGCGTCAAGCAGTCTGAAACGGTTTTGTGTCGAATCTACAAAAGAGGCAAACTTCACATTTTTCCTCCCTCGTGAGAAAATAAAAAATAAAGCTCCACAGATGGAGTTAAAGACGACTCTCAAACTCACCGCCAGCTCAAGCGTCCGCTGTGAGAAGTCCCAGCATCCCCCCCCCCCCCGAACGGCGGAGTTCAAGTTCAAAGTCTCCTCAGGAAGCCCTTCAAAACTCGCTCGGGAACAGCAACGCAAACTTCTCTACAATCCCTGTTTCTCAGCAGAGCCTCCACCTCGTGAAGTCGTCTCTGCTGAGGTGTGAGACTTGGACGCGGAGTCCGAGGTCCATCTGAAGGATAGAAGTCGGTGGCAGGTTGTGACCAAAGTGGGAAGAAGAAAAAAAAAAAGAAAAAGAAAACAGCCGCCGATCCTCACATCCCCTCTCCCTCCTTTTCCTCTCTTCCTCCTCCCTCGCTCCTCTCGCTGGAAGACAAAACATGGCTATTTCTCCCTCCTGCACTCTGCACCCCCCCCTCCCCCCCCCCTGCCTCTCCCCCCCAAAAATCTCACTCTCCCCCTGCCTCGCTCGCCCCCCTCTGCGGCAGGATGTGTGAGTCAGTGAGAGAGGAAGCATTGTGCTGGGCAGATAAAGTGGTGGACGGCTGCTAAAATAATACCCAGAGTTCCACACTGTTATTGTTTGACAGGGGGGAGGGGAGGGGGGCAAAAAAAAATGCAGAGGTACTTCCTCCTTGTGTGTGTGTGTGTGTGTGTGTGTGTGTGTGTGTGTGTGCGTGTGTGTGTGTGTGTGTGTGTGTGTGCGTGCGTGTGTGTCTGTGTGAGTGTGTGTTCATGTGTGTGTGTGTGTGTGTTTGCAGAGCATGAAAAAGAGATGGAAAGAAAGCAGAGACTGCTGGAGGGACGGTGGGTGGCTGGGGGGGTGGGGGGGGGGGGGGGGGTGGGCTTTTTTTTTTTTTCACTTTGGCAGAGAGATGAGAAAAACAAAACGTGGTGAGAGGACGGGGAATGTTAGAGGAGAGGATGGGAGGTCTTGCAGGAGGATACGAGGAATCGCTGGAGACAAACACAAGGAGTGGAGGTGATGGACGGGCTGGGGGGGCGGGGGGGGGGGGACGGGCGGCGAAATGTTATCGCTGGATGCGTTTCTGTTAACACAAAACTTCTGTCACAGGAATACGGTCGGATGGAGAACAGCTCTGAACCGCTGCACTCCCGTCACCGACGAGCCGAGATTGTCTTTCGCACTTGAAGTGAAACGCGTCATTCTCAAAAGCAGAAGGCGGCGGGTCGGCTGGGTCAAATTTGAAAAAGAGTAAACCGGACCGAGCACGATGAGCATGAGGTGAAGCTCTTTAAGTGGGCTTCACAGCTGCCACCGTAGCGTCACTGTAAGCCTTAAATAGCAATGTTTGATCATTATTATTTGTTATCATTTTTTACGTTGTTAAATAAATATAAACACTTAATGTGTTCAATATGACTGGACCTTTTTGCACTACACCCAACTCCATCAGCATCATTTGCACTAAGTGCAATTGCACCATTGTTTTAGGTGTATATATTTCTTTCTTTCTTAGCTGTATATACACGTCTATTTATGTCTGTCTGAGCTCAAGTTACAACCGGAGTCAAATTCGTTGTATTCTTGCCAATAAATCTAATTCTCATTCTGATTCTGATTCTGAAATTATGTGAAAATGCAGAGTTTTTAGTCAAATTACGGCCCACCAGTTACCCACGGCTACCACAGCACTAAGGAACTCCAGAAACCTGCACGACCCTCGTACGAGCTGCAAGTTTAACACCAGTAGAGTTTACATTTACCTGCAAATGGAGAATAAGCATCTCTTTTAAGTGCAGAGTAGTTTCTCACAAATAATGTCATTTAAAAAAAAAAAAAAAAAAAAAAAAAGCCCTCCAAACAAACCTAAAGATTTTGTTCTCCAGTAAGTGGAAGAAACTTTAAAAATAAAGTTAATCAAATTAATGTTTCCTGTTGGCCCAGGGTTTTAAAGATAGCAGCCATATTATGACAAATATCCCGTTCTAGTCTGGCTGGGAAATTTATGATGCATGTCGTACTGTCCTCCCCCTCTCACCACTCATTTCCTGTCAACTCTCAACTGCATGCTACGTTAAAAAACTTAAAAAAAAAACTTTAAAAAAAAAAAAAATACATTAAAAGCCTAGATAACTGGTTTAATCCTCCTTCGCCCAAAGACTGTAATCGTGTGACCCAGTTCAGGATAAAGTGGGTGTAGATGAAGGATGAACTTAACGAAAATAAAAAATAAATACAATTGCATCGGCACTAAAATGAGGAAAAACAACCAACCGGACTGGCGGACTCATCCCAGTTTGAGACAGTAGAGCTTCAGAAATATACTGTAGTTGGCATTTTAAAAACAGTATAAAATGAGTTCAATTCTTTTTTTTTTTTTTTCTGTGAAATGTCAGAAAAACCACAAAGAATTCCCATCACAAACTTTGCTTTGTCTTCTGCCGAGAAAAGCGCCGAAAACATTCATGTCTTCATTTCACGGCAGAATAAGACAAAGAAAAATCTGAAATTCCTCACAGTTGAGAAGCCGGAACCAAAAGACGCCGTTTTTTTCTTTTTCTTTTCTTGACAAATAATAGCCAAGATAAGTCTTAGTCAAATGATTACTTGTGAGTTTCAGTCTGAACTACACGTGTTTGTGAAAGAGGACGTTTCTTCTCATTTCAGCTGCACCAGCGAGATGTAAAAAGACAATGCTTAAATAAATCACCCCAAAACAAACGGACAAATTTGTATAGCATGACTGACTTGTGCGTTTCGCGTTCATTCGCTGCAGCCGATAAAATCTGCGTGTGACTTCTCCCTCCTTTCAGACTCAGTCGATATGTTTTGACCGGAGCGAACGGGAAGAGGTGCGAGTGTCCGACTTTCGCGGCGTTAAAAGTTTAACCGGCAGACACTTAATAACGAGAGGCCCCTCAGCGGGCTTCAAAAGGATTTCCTGGAGACTTACATCTCCCGCAGACTCCGCCGACATGTGTGTGTGTGTGTGTGTGTGTGTGTGTGTGTGTGTGTGTGTGTGTGTGTGTGTGTGTGTGTGTGTGTGTTGTGAACATGTATGCGAGCGGATTCCTCACATTCCCCGTCTTCTCTTTAAGGCTGAAGGGTTAACTATGCTCGAAAGCCGAAACAACCTCCCCTCCACCCCCCTTTGTGTTCACCTGATTAGGATCTATTTGTTTGCTTTATGGGTTTCTCGTGTGTGTGTGTGTGTGTGTGTGTGTGTGTGTGTGTGTGTGTGTGTGTGTGCGTGTGTGCGTGAGTCTGCATGCAATCAGACCCCTGTTTGTTTTCCCCTGTAGGCCCTCATCACCCTTGATTCTGGATTTCTGAATGACAAACACGCACTCAGAGATGTGCGTTTACTGTTTAGACGCACACATGTAGGCTTAGGTTTAAACACACACACACGCACGCGCACACACACACGCACGCACACACACACGCGTAGGTTTGACATACCAGGTAATCAGTACAGTGAGACTGGGCCCATACCAGAGGTCGCTGGCAGGAAGGGTGAAGTCCAGTTTAGCCTGTGCAGCACAATGCGCTGTTTGTTACCGCTCGATCCTCTGGATTGTGTGTGTGTGTGGCGGTAATCAGCCCTCTATTGAAATGTATTGCATCCAACTGAATCCAAGTGATTTAAAAAAAGAAAAAAAGAAAAAGAACATCAGTATTGTTTACGTGACCTAGAAAAGTCACCAAAGTTAAAGTGTGCTACTTTCTGCTGACACATATTTATTAATATTTATATTCATATGATATATAATTAATATTAATTATATAAATATTTATTCAAGTACTAACTCCTGGGAGCTTTATGAAATGTAGTTGAATTGAAGTCGAGGCACTGAGAGGAGTTGAAAGGTAAAAGAAAAACACACCAAAAAAATTGCGATGACAAACTGGAATGGAAACGATGCATGAAGCTGAACTGGAAGTTGAAATCCAGGTACTGTCACTGAGCAGAGGTGTCAGTCGAAGTGGAATCAGAAAAGAGGGCTGGAAGCACTGAAAAGGAGATACAAGATCAGTTGAAGCGTGATGGCAAAAGCGGTTTAATAATGTTCGGGACGCACCGAAAGAAGCTTGCGGTCAGTTACGGTGCTGAAAGAAGCGGAAGTGTCGGTTAAAGTGTTATTGGGAAAAAAATTGTTGAAGCGCTGACAGGAATTAAGATAAATCAGGTGTGATGATAAAACACTGAAACTCACTGGTAAGCACTGAGTCAAAGTGAAAGCACCGAAGGGAGTAGAAGTGTCAGATGAAGTGTGATCAGAAATAAGGCTGATCAACTGAAAGGAGTTGAAATAGATAAGTGTGATAGCCTACGAAGCTTTCAGTAAGCACCGAAAGAAGCTGCAGTCAAAGGGAAATTGCTGAAAGGTGTAGAAGTGTCAGATGAAGTGTGATCTGGAAAGAGGCCGAACCGCTGAAAGGAGTTGAACTAGTTTGAGTGTAATGGTAATAACGGGTTTCCTAAGAGTCAGCAAACACTGAAAGAAGCTGCAGTCAAAGTGAAATTACTGAAAGGACTACAAGTGTCAGATGAAGTGTGATCTGGAAAGAGGCCGAACTACTGAAAGGACTTGAAGTAGTTTGAGTGTGATGGTAATAACGGGCTTCCTGAGAGTCAGCAAACACTGAAAGAAGCCGCGGTCAGTTCAAGCGAAAGTGCTGAAAGGAGCTGAAGTGTTTCGTTGAAAAATAAAACACTGGAAGAAAATCCCCCTGTCAACTGAGTGGAATGAAGGAAACGAACGCCAGAAAACCCGACACGTGAGGCGTCTAAAAAGAATTGATCAGCTGCGGCAGGTTTTTAAAACTCCTCTACGTGACCGACTGATCGCTTCCTGCTCTTCAGACACTTGTCGTTAAGAGACAAAATACACTTCCACTTGTTTTGGTTTTTTTTTGTCCTGGAAGAAACTAAAGACGATGACAATGTGTGATTAGGATTTCATTATTTGATTTCAGATGATCTACTGTGGCACGTGAACCTTACAGTAGATCTCTCATACACTGTACATGTATTTCTAAATTTGTTTGTGGGTGATTATTTATCTCTTTCTGGTTTCCCAAGCATTAGAAACAGCATCTGCACTCTATTCTGGAACTCAAATTTAACGCCACAACATGTTTAAAATCGATATCGTTATACGTATATAGGTCATGTGCATCTCAATTCAAGTAATCAATGTAAAAATCCATTTTGTATTTATTGAAAGGTGTTTAAAGCGTTGAATTTCAGAATTCATATTTCTATCAAAATAAAAAAATCCCAACCTAACCTGCTTGAAATCCTGAATTAGGACAACAGGAAAGTGTAAAACGGTTCGGGAACATCGTTAAATCCACGTGGGCTGATGAAAATTTTTAATTAATTTTAAATTAAATCGATGGCATTTCATGTACTTAAATTGTAATTTTTATGGATGTGACGATCCCAGTTGTTCAGCCCGTTCCTCAACGACCTCCAAGTCCTTTTGCTTTATTTCTCTTTTTTCCTTTTCCAGTTGTCTCATTTGATCTCATTTATTTAATCAGCTGATGATTGTGACCTCAAAACATACACTGCTTACATTTATGATGGAAAATAGCCACCCCCAAAAAAAGACTAAAAATTACATACACATACAACGAGGCCAGCAGGATCACAAAGGCACTGGGATAAGTAGAAAATGATCTCCCATTGTCTTGAGTAGATGGATTTACAATTTCAAAATAAAATAGAGAAGATTTATGGCACTGAAAACTGCGTCGCTGGATCACTAAACTTACGCAGAAACAACCAGCAGCCTGAGAACATCATGTTCGGCTGAAGAGTTTTCATATTGCTCTTTTTAATCTGTTTTTAATCGTGTGTGCAGCTGAAAACGAAATGACTTTTTTTAAGCTTCCATCCATCGTTTACGAACGACTTCTTCGGCTGCTGATGGACGAAACATAAAACTTTTAGGAGCAGAAGGGAAAATGTCTAAAATGCCAGTTGAAAAGTTGATGGTACCTACAGTTGATGTATTGGTTCACATGTGTGTGTGCGCGCGTGTGTGTGTGTGTGTGTGTGTGTGTGTGTGTGTGTGTGTGTGTGTGTGTGTGTGTGTGTGTGTGTGTGTCCAAATCTTCCTCCAGGAATTTGTTTGTGTCTGAGACAGCATTGTCCATCCGCGTATGTATGTGTGTGTGTGTGTGTGTGTGTGTGTGTGTGTGTGTGTGTGTGTGTGTGTGTGTGTGTGTGTGTGGGGCGGGGAGTCACACCAGTGTCATGTATCATGGAGTCACAGTTTAATGGGCCAGTTAATAAAAAACCAGGTCAGAGGAGACAGATAAACTGTAGCGGACCACACGCCAAGAGGAGACACACACACACACACTCCACCAGCGACATGGATTCTCACACACACACACACACACGACACACACACACACACACACACGCGCGCTGATGCAACGCAATGTTACGGCCGCAGTGAATTATTTGTCTTCATCAATCAATCCATTTACTTTATTGTCTGTAAAATGTCACTTTACTATCTTGTTGGCTAAAGAAAAGTTGACTCGTCAATTCTGCTCTGCAACATTTGAAGTGTAAAAATAAAACATGGAAGTTTAAAGAATCAAACTGGTTCAGACTCCGAAAGTCGGCTCTCAAATCTGTCAAGAGAGGACAGGTGTCACCTGAACATACGCGTGTATGAACTAATGTTTAAGTATGTATATACCGTTTATTTTAAAGTGTAATACCACTGAGGGCCACTAGGGGCTGGCTCTTAATTTTTTTTTTTTTTTAAACCTCTAGCTCCATAGACTCCCATTCTAAAAGCATCAACTTCAGTCAATGGATCTGGTTTGATTGACATGGCTGAGTGCAGTCAGGTTTCCTCTATCGGTGGGCGGGGCGTATTGCTCTTGCTCCTCCCCTGTGCGTCCAAATATGGTCACTTCTGGCAAAAAAAAAAAAGAAAAGAAAAGAAAAGAAAAAACAAGACACCGACAGTCCAAATGTCGAACTTGAGGCTTCAAAACGACAGTTCGCAAATTAACGGGTGACGTGACGGTTTGTTGGTGCTCGGTTGCACTTCGCGAACCTACGACCAAACTTTACAGGTCCACACAGATAACTTTTTGCCCCGGGGCCAGCAAGCAGGTTAATCCGGCCCTGCCTGCTTCGTTTGTAAATATTTTAATCTGAGATTGACCAAGAACAATCAGCTTCAGTATCAGCCCTGCGGACTCTCTGAAATCAAGCCGTCTCCAAAACCGAGACGTCCGTCTTTCGCCGTTCTGTCGACGAGACATATTTATCAAGGAGAAGCCTGAGGATGATGGCAGACAAAGAGCCTGGCCACCCAGAGAAGCGGCCGCCATCGTCTCCGAGGCGACCGGCGCCGTCCGTCCCGTTGATTTAACATGTCGCAGCTGAGCTGCGACCCGCCGACTTAAACACAAGGGACGCACACTCTGTTCTGTTCACAACATTTAAACAGCGTCATGACCAAAGTGGTTTACTGTCGGGGCTCTAATCAGACCCAGAGTGGTGGAAGTGTGTGTGTGTGTGTGTGTGTGTGTGTGTGTGTGTGTGTGTGTGTGTGTGTGTGTGTGTGTGTGTGTGTGTGTGTGTGTGTGTGAGGATCCGCGTGTGAGGAAGAGGTCTTGAGGAATGCTGGGAATGTCTATTGTTCACTTTGGGAAGGAGTGATGGGGGGGCAGACTATTCTGTTTCATGGTTCTTGGCACCGCAGACCTCAGTCTTGCCCGGGTCTCCAGGGACCATGTGGTACAAAAACCCAAACAACGGGATGTGTGTGTGTGTGTGTGTGTGTGTGTGTGTGTGTGTGTGTGTGTGTGTGTGTGTGTGCGCGTGTGTGCGCGTGCGCGTGTGTACTTTTTCAGCTTCCCATCTGTCTGCGGTCAAATTCCAAACAATCAGATGAATATGTCTGCGTGTGTGTGTGTGTGTGTGTGTGTGTGCATCGACTAACGAGTAAAAAAAAAAAAAGAAAAGAAAAAAGAATCACGACTCAGCACGCAGACGGAGACGAGTTCGGACCGTCGGGAGGCCCGGAAGCGTCTTCCGGGCAAACGATGAAAACAAAACCATCCGCGTGAACACGAACAAACAAACTGTGAAATTGAGCGGCGCTGCCGGAGCGTCTCGGTGCGAGATCCTTCACAGAAATCATTCGGAAGGGATTCAGCTGCACGAGGTTTGCAACAAAACAAAAGGCTCTCTCCTCTTTCCGGTTCGGTGGTTATTATAATAACTTTAGTTTTACCCTGATTAGCACTGATGGCTGACGGGATGATCACTTCTGGCCTAAACACACCTCAGCTGTCAGTATGGGCGAGCAGAAGAATGGACAGGAAACGGCTTGAGAGGCTGAAATCTAAAACGTTTACTAAGCAACACTTTTATAAATAATTGACTATTTCAGTTATTTTTCGAAGCAAAAGTGACTGAAACTTAACGGTTCCGTCGTTCTCGCTGTGAAGCTTTGCTGATTTACTTAGGTTAATGGACAATGAAAAGGAGAGGCGTCAGCTGTTCGAGAGCTACAACAGATCCAGCAGATGGCAGCCTGGTCTCAGATGGATCTAACTGACGTGCACTCATTGAGAACAATATCTTCTCAAAATGTAAAAAAAAAAAAAAAAAAAGGCGGCTGTGGATAAATCCGGTCGACAACACAACATGACTAACAGCCTGTTTGTCTGCAGTGGGGGTAAAAAAAAAAAAAATTGGGGGGAGGGATTTTCAGAGTATTTCTATGGCATTAACGTCCTCCACGGAGCACAAACCGAAAGCGTTCGTTTGGAAAATAAAAACAAATCATGGGTGTGAAATGAATTAGGAAGAAAAGTGCCTCCTGCTGATTATCGGCCATGTCAGGAATCGCTTCGTCGCCTCTTCGCTTCGCAGCAGCTGGAGTTTGGAGTTCTCCGTCAGACTTTTTGTTCGTGTAGTTAAAATGCAGATTTCAGAAATTGAGAAAGTGGATCAGCAGCAGACGGAGCAGAATAATTTTTGATATAATTCATGATATCAGCTGATGTCATCATCAGTTGGTTCAATACATTACAATATATATCTTAAGAAATAAAAAAAAACTCATTTTTCAACAATCGCATTTGCATTTCAACGACGAAAAACAAATATGTCATGTGGTCTTAACACGAGCAGCTGCACGGTTTGGAAATAATTGAAAAATACAAAATAAAGCTGACTGAAAACGACGCATGCTGCCGTTAACTGTTAACAAAATTTAAAAAAAAAAAAAAAAAAAATGGAGATGTTAATTTAGAATTTTCAAATTCAAAACTTTCTGACCAAGAATAAGTAAACAAGATAACATGTTTTCATTCAGTGTAAAAAGTAAAGTATTGAGATTTTAAATCCAGCCCTGCATTAAAAAAAAAAAAAGAAAAAAAAAAGAAATCGAAGTTGCTCCAAAATCCAGAATTGTTGATCAAATATTTAAAGCTGAAGATAGAACATAAAAATGTTTCACAAATGCACAACCTGTTTCTGGTCTCATGTCTGTGAAGAATCTGATGATCCAAAAGTTTACAGAACAGAAATCAACTATTTTCCAGTTTGATGGAAGGAAAAATGCATTTTCATTCCTGCCTGGTGTTGTTGTTTTGTGTTGTTGTTTTGTGTTGTTGTAACTCCGTACCGTTAACATGAGTTCATAGAGATGAATCTGTTAAAAGGCTCGTGTTCGTATCTGAGTCAGACTTTGTGTCAAAACGTGTCGACATTTAATTTCACCTAAATACCCCCTCCCCCCCCAAACAAAAACAAAATCCCACAAGCCTTTTCTGTTTCAGCCACTTTCCCCCATTTCCATCCTTTCATCTTCCTCGTCCAACCGCCGGCAAAAAACAAATGTTTGTCTGATGTGGAGGGACGATGAAAGAGCTTCATCATAAGGTCCCGTTTACGCTGTCAAAACATCAAACCTGATATCGTGCCTCTCTCGTAATTATCATTCTTATTTCCTCGCTCCTGCCGCCACGACACTCTCCGGCCGACGTCGGGTCGTTTCCCGATTCGCTGAAATCTGACAGGACGTTTCTCTCTCTGTCTTCTTTTGAGGCGTGACGGAATTTGAGAGAAACTTGCCTTCAAAGGGAGGTTTTCCTCGGTTTGTGGAAGCTGACGTGGGTTCGAGGGTGAGCTGAAGGTCCCGACTGGCCGGCCGACAATTGATTAAAGACGATAAACATGAAACGGATCGATACGATAAAGATAAGTCAACGCGTGCACGTCGGGATATTAGTTTGAAATTAAAAATGTTCTTAAACTGAGACCCGACCCTAAAACAGTTCGAATTTCACACCTGAACTAGACTCTTGGTTATATTTTTTTTACTTGATTTCTTTTTACTGTTTCTACTGTTGGTCGTACATCTACCTGCAACACAAAGAGAGAAATGTCCTAACAAAGTGTATTCAACAAGTTCAAAGCCTCGTAAGTTTTGCGGTGGAATTAAAATGTTCCAATTCTCCGTTACCATGCAAAGGTGATTATTCTCCATTTTTGGTCTTCAAAAAAAACTTTATTTCTATATATTTCATCTGTAAGGACTCACTTTTAATCGTTTTTTTTTCTCGGTGGAAGCATCACATTTAACACAAGAACGTTTATATAAAAATGACCTTTTTTTCCACCCCCTTCTTTTTAAGGTTTATATTACTATTATGTGAACACAAACACACACAGCTGCACACCTGGATCCAAAGAACAGCTTCCTTTTTCTGTCAGTAGCTGCAAATAAACTGTTTAGTCTGTTTTGCTGCTTTTCCCTTAAACACAAACACAAAATTTCGCCAACGCATTTGATTCAAGCCGGACAGGAAGTCGGGAAGGGAAACTTGGGAAGAACAGGAAATGATGTGAAAGAATGTCCTCGCACCGAGAAAAATTGGCGCACGCGCACAAACACACACAAACACACAAACATGCAGTACAGTTGGATGTAACAAAGGGCCTGTGAAAACAGGAAGTACTATGGAAGAAACATTTCCAGGTCGAACCAACAAAACATCCCCGACATTCTTTCGCATCCAGAAATATATTGGAGGAAAAAAAAAAAAAAAAAATCATCAACCAACTTAAAAAACACCCCGAAATATGTAACAAGACCAAAATACTCTTTGAAAAAGGAGGGCGGCGAACATAAAGAGAAAAACTGTATCAGAGTTTATAGGAGCTGAAAAAAACCCTCTTTTGTTTCAGGGTTGTGGGAAAATATGCGTGAATACGTTCCATATTTAATATGCACAACGGACACAACGCCGCAGCAGAGGAAGTTATGCTACTGTAGCTGCATTAGGCGAGTATTTAACGCTAAACTGCACCAACTTCATGAGTTAAAAACAAAAGCAAGTAAGCTCCATTTAGTGTACAGTTATCTGATGTCAAGTTATGTGATTAAAATAATAAAGAGCCATGAATGTGGTCGAATATTTAGCCCTATAGGTCATTTTCTTATATTTGCTATGTGGCGCAACGGATAGCGCATTGGACTTCTAGCTTAAACACTGAAGAAGTGATTCAAAGGTTGTGGATTCGAGTCCCACCAGAGTTGGCGTAAGATTTAATAGATGCATATATTGATATATTTCCCACTGTGGGATTAACAAAGTCTAAATCTTTCAAGGGGAACATTTCCGCTGGGGCAGGGAAGTATTTTCAATTGTCGTTCTTTCCTTATTTCTCCCGTTTTTACCGGTGCCCGATTGCAATGCGTTACTCCCGTCAAAAGGTGGCGGCGATGCGCCCAATAGATGTCGACGAACAACATGAGGAGAGAAAAGTAAAAAAGACACGTTGCTGCCAGGCTCCGGAGCTCGCTGGTAAAAAAAAAAAAAACGCGAGGCTGTGAGAGGAGATGCCGAATAGCCCATCGATAATTGAATTGTTCAATTTTATTCATGTAGCGCCAAATCACAACACGGGTTATTTCACGGCACTTAACACGTTAAAAGTCCTGACAGCAGAACTTTACAGCATTATACAGAGAAACCGGGAAGGCTGTGGCTCAGTCGGTAGAATGGGTTGCACACTAATCGGAAGGTTGGTGGTTCGATCCCCAGCTCCTCCTGTCCACATGCCTAAGTGTCCTTGAGCAAGACACTGAACCCTAAATCGCTCCCATCATTGTACCATCGGTGTGTTGTAAGTCGCTTTGGATAAAAGTGTCAGCTAAATGAAATGTAATGAGAAACCCAACATTTCCCACACAATTGTTCCGAGCTAAAATATCGAATAGCAATTTCGCTTCGATCGACCCCGTCGCGGCATGAACAGCACAGGTGGAGCATCAACAGCGGATGCGGTATCCCAGGAGGCGTCTCCAAGCAACCGAGCCCAACAACCAAGCTGTTATCAATCACACCTGTGCTCTTCCTGCTTTGACACAAAAGTCCATTTAAGCCCCGAAGACTGTAACACATAAACTGCATCTGCACCGTCCTCAGTTTATGTGTTCCGCTGTCGACGTTCGCCGGCGGACTGGCGGACATCTTAATTAGGAGAGAATAGCGGCTGTGTTGTCCTTCTCGCCCTCGGCTGGCTCGTTAAAACGTTCGTAAAGCGTCGCTCCTGAAATAAATACATTTTTTTAAAAAATAACTAAAAGCTGACCCCAAACACTCGGCCGTCTCACCCTCCGCTGAAACGCTGGCCAGCGAATTCCTGCGGTTCACCCAATTTAGCCCGCAGGTCTGCTCCGTCTCTCAGCAGCGCAGGACGACACAGCAACTCTGAACCGAATGCATTTTCGTTGAAAAGTGCGAACGACGGGTCTGAAGAACGGAGGGAAACAGCTGGCCGGTGAACAGAAGTAAAAGCTGAATAAACCCGAGAGACCGAGAGGAGTTTAAACCTCGTTTTAAAAGTCAACAAACGTGAGAATCCAATTTTTTTTTTTTTTTTTTTTTATGTCCTCCGTGTTAAAGCTTTACATCCCAGAGAGTTTAGTCGAAAAATTGCACAAAAGCACCATTTTTTTGTTTTGTTTTGTTAAATCCTCGCGTCTGCTCGCCAACTCCACGCTTTTCCTTCCTCGGCGTTTACATCATGTCGTTAAACGTGCGACATTCGTTTTTTTTTTTTCCTGCCGGCTCCGTCGGCTGAAAAGATCGTTTATTCAGAGGTGCTGCTGCAGTAAAACACTGTAACGAGGGGGATGGGGGGGGGGGACCCCAGTGAGTAATTTCCTCATGTTTCCAAGACAAACCTATTGAGTGCATAAAAAAAAAATACGCAGCTACTCTCCATCTCGGTTTAAGTCGTTTGGGTTTCAATGAATCTTACAATAACATAGGGTGGGGGCGGGGGTATGTTTCTACATGTACTAAAATACATGTAGAAACATACATGGCACAGTGAAGAAAGAAGGGGGACAAAAGATGTAATTGTACACACATTTAATAAAGAATATAACGTGGACCTGAGACCTCAGACTGCAGGGAAATCTGATTTTTGTTCGATACTTCAGGGCAGACCGACAATGAGTTTCCAAACTTCATCAACCGATCTGGTTGCCGCGGTAACGGCGTTCAACACCGGTAAACGGTGAAGATACTGTTTTGTTTTTTTTCCTTCGATACCTGTACTTTTTGAAGTGAACGGAGCGAATGTTTTTGGGTCGTGTTGTGGATGTAGCGTAGGTATTGAAATTTGGCACCGACTGACAAAGCATTCCTCGATACGAGACGTCGCGAACCAATTTGGTCGAGCTCATAAAAGTGGCCCAGTGTGCATCCTGGTAAACAGAAAATGTTTTTTTTTTCTATTTAAGACGAGATTAGGGTTTGTAAAAAGTTTATATAAGATAATTATGAATGTAACGCTATAAAACTAACAGAAGAACCTGCAGACTTCTGACTTCGAGCTAATCCCTGGTTGTTGCTGAATGAAGGTTAAAAGTGGTACTATTTTTAGTCACCTGCTCATTATGTGCTCAGATTTGGGCCAAAAATGTTTTCTGCCATGGAACCTCCATCACACACCCACGCAACACACCATGTCATGCCTTTACATTTTCCCAATGAAGCCAAAATAAGAAACAAGAACGTCTCCGTACCAACAGTCCCCCTGTGTTCTTAAAAGAGGTGGTAACAAGTGTTGGCTTCTGACTAACGGCCCTTTTCCACTGTTAAAACTACACAAGAAGAGCCAAGTCGGCAAATGTGAGCATTTCATCATCCCCGCGCATTATTTTTTTTGGGGGGGAGGTTTGGCAGTAGACCGCTGCAGCACAATCCAGAGGTTTCCTTGTTCCTACAAGTAATGACTAAATTTTTTTTTTTTTTTTTTAAAACAGGCCGCCGAACGCTGTGACGTGATTGGCAGAGTCGGGTGTCAAAGTGCAACGCGGTTCCCGCCCAACGCCGAGGCCGAGATCGGCAATTAGCGTCGGTGACCTGTCAATCACAGCGGCTTTAATTCACAAGCGGGTGGCCTGGAAGAAGCGCGCTCCTGCCAAGGAAACCGATAATACTTCCTTTATGAGTCGCGTGCACGCAAAGTACATAGAAACGGTGATTCACAAAAATGCCGTCTGTACGCAGAATTCTGTTGTTGCGGGTTTCGACCCGAATTTGGTGTTTGGTGTGTCGCTACAGTGAAGGGACGCGCACTGAAAAACATTTCTAATCACTTGACCTTTAATCTGTTATTGAACAGTTAGGATTCAAATAATTCATGTTCAAATTATTATAAATTCAACGCTCTCTTTAAAAATCAACTCCAAGCATGTGGCCAATTCAAATCCGTGACCACAAACCTGTAACTGTTTGAACTGATTTTATTGGTGCCTTTTTGTACATTCGTGTTTTTGATTGCACCCGCTGGGATTGTTTTATCTAACTTATTTAAGTCTTGTCTACATCTTATTGTTTCAACTAATGAAGAAATGAGAAAATAATGACGGCAATTTTTTTTAAAAAGCACTTTCTGACATTTTAGAGAGTTAACAATCAAAGAGAACAATCTTCAAGTTGATCTATATTGAGAAAAGGTGTTAAGTGCAGCTATATAAAAAAGGAAGTCTGATTTTGCTGTATCGGCAATACTACCTTGCGGATATGTGATACAAACTGCGCTTGAAAGAATAATCTGTTAAGCAAACTGTGTGGGCACACGCACACGCACACACACACACACACATTGGGGAAAGCCCCTCCAAGTCAGACATGTCGTACATACCAGACGCTGACACACACACACACACACACAGTGGATTCAGTAGCATTCCTGAAGCCGTACATCTGTCCGTCCGCCCGGTCAGTCAGTGTGAATGCGAGTTCACCGTCTACGCAATGTGAGTGAAATGCTGTTCTGTGCGTGTCTCACGGCGTTACGCGAAGATCTGACCGGCCGCACGGACGGGGAAGCAGGGAGTTCTGAGCGCCGGGCGGCCGATCCGGTTTCGAGGCGAGAAGGGGACGCGACGCTGCCGAAGCAGCTGTCCGAGGCCGTCGGAGAACGCACAAAGCGCCAGCTGTAACGCAACAGCTTTCGCGCCCCCCGGATTAAGGCCTTAATCGAATTGCAGGAATTGCAGGAAGCATCGGCGTCAGCGCGAACACCAGAAGTTGATCGAAACAACAAAAACACACGGGGGGGGGGAAAAGTTTTCTTATTCAAAACACACTTTTCGATACATGTGCTGCATTACCACCTTCGGCCACTAAGTGGCGACGGCAGCAGGCGAAGACTTGCGTACGACGAGGTGTACGAAAAACTGCGAGCGCCACTTAAAACTGAAGTGATCCAAAAAGTACATAAACGCTTCAGTCCTGCTCTTATTTACGTATTTCATCTCCGGTGTACATTTGAGCGGACTGATCAATAATCATTTGAATCACTTTCACTTCAAAATGATGGGTGGCAAAGAAATCAACATGATTTAACATGCTTTCCCGGAGTCCGCCTCATTTTAGAGTTTTAACGTGAAATCAGATCTCAGATCTGCTGATCAGGTTTCAGCCGGCGCTCTTTAATCCGTGTTAAGACGCCAACTGGACTTCAGTTCGCCGAGAGGGAAATGCTCCCGACATTCGTTCTGCTTCCGCAGCCAAAATACCGGCGACGCTTCGAAAGGTGCAGAGTCGGGGAAAAATATATTTCTCCTCCTGCGCCAACATCACGGCGCGTAAACTGAGGATTAAAGCAGCTATTTGCAGGTTTTACTGTCCGATCCAATATCACACGCAGCTGACGTCTTTCTTATTTCCCCGCTTTTTTTTTTTTTTTTTTTTTTTTGCCAGCACCTGCTTGCAATGCGTCCCTCCTGTCAGACGGTGGCTGTAATGCACCTAATATTTCAGGCTGTCGATTAATTTCTTGCATTTCCGCATTTTACGACTGTATTTTATTTCCTATACTGCACTGTAACTTTTATTCTATTTTTTTTAGCTTGTTTAATGCTTTTATGACTGTTTTTAATGTTTTAATCGCTGTTCTTAATTGTTTTTAAATGTCCTTCTCTTTCGCCTTATCGTTGCTTACCATTGCTTTTAATGCTTTGATGTGAAAGCACTTTGAATCGCCTTGTTGTTGAAATGTTGGATCGGCTGGACACATAAACACACAACTATTCACTATTTTGTAAACTTTGGAAGGTGATAACATGATATCGTGTCCACAAAGTGACTAAAAACATCCAAATGATCGCAGTTCTAAAACTTTTTCAAACTTTTACATCAGTTTGCCTTCAAACCAATTCAACTACGTCACAATTTTTCTAAATTAATTTCCATGTTTCAGTTTCAAGCCTTCAAAATTGATGATCCCCACAGTTTTTTTTTATTTATTATTAATTATTTATTTAGTCGCATCCCAATAAATTTAAGAATCGTGAACATTTTTAGCCCAAGAATTGCTCAGGTTTTCTAACTTTTCCCCATTTTTTTTATCAGTTTCCCTGCTATGAACTACTTGTGCGGTTTATTTCCACCAACAATTGTTTACATAGTGATGTTAAATATAAATGTGTAATTTCACCTAACTGTCACAGGACTTCAGCAAATAAAAGTCAAATCTTTCATTTATCTTCTCAGATTGAAATGCTTGTCTGCGAACACGCTGCTCCTCGGCTCATCGTCGTTCATCCGCTTCCTTTCTCGACACCCCCGAGGTCAAAGTTGACTTCCTGTGAAACGCTCTGTATCTTAGAGCGCCGCTTTAATGTGCGTTTGCGTGTCTGGCCAGCGGACTTTCCTGACAGACCGGGAATAGGACCGGTTCACCCTTCCTTCCCTTCCCTTCCCTTCCCACCGCCGCGAGTCATCGTCACGACAACAAGCGTCGGTGAGAAGAAAACATCCTTTTTCGAAACGTTCGCTTTGAAACCAGGACACTGTTTCGGAGAAAAAAAATACCCGCGCGTGCAGATATCTCGCGTTTTTGTTTTGTTTTGTTTACCTTCTGACTGCGAGCTTCAGTATCCTGTACGACCCCTTGATGAGGATGAGGGCTTCCTGTCTGCTGCCGTAGAGGGCCGACCCGTTGATGTTAATGAGTTCATCGCCGACTTTCAGCTTCTTGCAGTGCGCCGCCTTCCCTCCGTCCTCGATCTGGAGACGAGAGACGTGAATCGGGTTGAGATGAAAGAGGAAAAAAGTTGGAAGGCGAACAGGACAACATTCACATTAACAAAAAGGAAGAAAAAAAACAACTCAAAGTAAAAAAAAAAGTCACTCGTAGACACGTCCGCGCTGCCAAGACGGCTCCTTTAAAACCCATTTTTGTTAAAACCGTCTCCGTCCCCATGGCAACGCCGCCCCTAAAAGAGCATCTCCAAAACAGCCTCGAGCCAAACATCCCACAGAAACCCATCACATTCCTCTGTAATAGCCTCTGTGTGTGTGTGTGTGTGTGTGTGTGTGTGTGTGTGTGTGTGTGTGTGTGCGTGTGCGTGTGTGCGTGTGTGTGTGTGTGTGTGTGTGTGGTGCCTGCGGGTCACCCGGTGGTGAACCCTGTGCTGTTAACGCATCGCTGGGATGTTTCGGGGTGTTTTTAAGGCGGCGGAGAAGTGAAAAATTGCCGAGCGCGCGGCGCAGCGTGTGTGGCGCGGAGTCCGAACTCGGCCATAAATCGCACACTGAAGAGAAGGAAGGATGAAAGAAGGGGGGGGAAAGAAAAGAGAGTGACGGGAACACACAGAGGCTGACCGATGAGACCACCAGCAGGAGAAGAAGCAGGCAAAACGGGGATGAAACATCAGAGGCAGGATCTAAAACAACGCGTGAACTTGTTTCCTTGCTGTGGTTTTACGGCAACATAATAGAAAAGTACCGGAACAACACACTCGCGTACTGTACTTTCCGAATAGACACTGAGCGGCTAAAAGAAGAGATGTAAAACTCTTCACGGTTTACAAGCGTACAAATGTACTTGGCTGCACTGACTGTGCGCTGCCTGCAGTGCATTATGTGCTGTAATTATTATGTATTCTTAACATGCTGACAGAGCAAAATGTTGCTTTGGCATTGAGATTAAAAAAGAAAAAGAAAAAAAACAGAAGAAAAATCTGAAGTTGCTGCTTTGGGTCTTTTTTTGTTTTTCAAATTCATTGATGAGATATCTCATAATCAAATCAAGGCACATTTGATCAGTCTAATCGTTTCATTATGGATATCATATTTGCAAAGTGATGTATTTTTTTTCCTCTTTCCTATCCTGTTTATTTGTATTCAGGACGGTAATAGCGTTTGTAGAAAAGTACTGGTCGCAGTACTAAAGTGGCTACGTAGAGCCTCACAGAGCCACTGGCGTAGCTGTAACTGTAAAACCGAACAGTAAAAGTTAGGTAAAGAAACTGGGTTGTTATAACACACACACAAAAAAAAGACAAATTCATTCACCTCAAATTTTTTAAGTCATGAGTACAAATTTGTAATTCTAAGTTTTCCGTGCTCGACTTCTTCACTTTAGTTAACCTGTTTTCTTTGTGTTTCAAAATATATTTAGCAATTTTGAGTTAAAGTTACTAAATATAATTTATGTAATTAGTTTCAAAAAAGATTTTAAGTACACGATCGTGCAGTTTTGACTTGAAATTAATTAAAGTTTTCAATTACTGGGGAGTTTGTATAGTTTTGTTGATATTTCAAAACTTTAGGTTAACGTAAATTAAATACTTAATAATGGACAAAAATGTTTAAGTTATCTTATTTGTTTGTATTTGGTACCGTGAACTCAAAATACATAGTAAAAATAAATCACGAATGTTTCTTTAACTTAAGTTTGTGTCACTTAAAATTCTTAGTAGAAGCCACTTCATATAGAATGTTTCTTTAACTTAAAAAAATGGAATCGGTTCACTTTACATTTTCGATGTAACCAGTTTCAACTATTTTTGAGTTAAATTAACTTGTCGGGTTGTACAGAGTTAGCAAACCAGCTTCCCTTTAAAACAGACAAACAAAGATTTTGAAATGAGTTTAACTAAATTTCTGCGTTTTGCAGATGGTAGAAAATCAGAAGGGAAAGCAGCAAAAAAATGTTCGACACTACAACAACAGCCTTAAAAAAAAACATCTAAAACATCTTGTAGGCGGTGATAATGTGCTGTTTGGTAGGTATCTATAATAAGTACAGTGACCAACCTGAAAGAATACTTTGGGAGAAAAATAGCAAGGGGAATCATCTGTTCTTCTCTCGTATCTCCATGCTGTTCTTTTCTCTTTCTGCTCTCCTCTCACCCCAACCGGTCGAGGCAGATGGCCGTCCACCTCTGAGCCTGGTTCTGTCGGAGGTTTCTTCCTGTTAAGAGGGAGTTTTTCTTCCCTCTGTTGGAGGTTTTTCTCCCTTAAAGAGGAGTTTTTTTTCCCTCCTAGCTTATGTGGGAATTGTTGAATTGTTGAATTGTTGGGTTTCTCTGTATAATATTGTAAAATTCAACTGTAAGGACTTTAATGTGTTAAGTGCCATGAAATAACTTCTGTTGTGATTTGGCCCTATATAAATAAAGTTGAATTGAATTGAATCTACAAAGTGCGTTTCAGAGATTGAATGATTGATACCAGCAGGATCATGCTGAAGTTTAATGGGATTTCGCAATTTCGCACTCATTAAATAGCAGGTGAAATCGTATTTTTTTCAGGCGTCACCGGGCAAGTTAGGATTTAGTGTTATGAGCCGTCCCATTCACATATCAAACCGAGGTTAATCCCACCGTTAACCCAATATAACGGCTGTTTAAAGATGCTTCAGAGGCTTATAGAAAGGAACAAATTCCAGTGTGAATGCAGTGTGGAAATGGGAGAGCAGATGTGCCCCTCCCCTCCCCTCCCTTCCCTTCCCCTCCCCTCCCTCCATCCTCCCCTCCCCTCCCTCCATCCTACATCCATTCACTCTGTGCAGCAGAAATCAAAAGGGAGTGCATGTCATGGAAACACAGGTCCGATTTTACGGTTTTAAGATTTTACAGACACGCGGCGGGGAACTCTTTGCCAAGCGAGCCAACTTAAACATGAATCGAGATCTTTCATATATCAACCTCGCGCTCTCTGCCTCTGCTGTCTCTCGGGCCTAATGCTGGCACGGACTCTCCCTTTCAAAAGGTTATTATTTTAAAAAGCGATCCTGCTGTAATACCACTCCAAACATGGAAAACCAACAAATGCTCAGCCACATTTGAAGTGGGCAGCTTTATCACAACTTTGGGTTTCGATGCCGGTCGGGTTCTGGGTTCCTAAGTTGGATTTAAACCATTTTAAGATCTGGCGAACGATTTGACGCCGCAGTCAAGTTTTTAAGTGTCTGGTTCTGTTCAGGCGAGATTAAGACCTATCTGATCCGCCCTTTTCCTCTTTATTTTTTTAATACATCTTAATCTGCATTCACACAAACGAGTTTGAAAGAGATACTAGAGGTTTGGTCACACCCTGAAAAAGCTTGACGTTCATTTGTAATTTTCTCTTGTACAAAAATAACTGGGAAGGTTAAAAAAAAACAGTCATTAGGTAAAACGGTTACAGTAAGTGAAGTAGCCTAATGAGAAGTGAAAGGACCTGAAGTGAAGCAAAGTGGTGAGAAGTGACGGGATGAAAGTAACTTGGACGTAAGATGACGGAGATGTGACGAGAAAACTGGTGAAGGCAAAAATAATCAATGATTGCGAGTGAAAGTGACATGAAAGTAAGTAAAGTGGCAAAAAGTGAAGTGACAGGAAGTGACAAGATATTAAATGAGAGAGGATATAGTAACATGAGAAAAGGCTACGGTAAACCTCGTGAGAACAAATGCAGATACATGAAAGTAAGCAACGAAAAGTAGCAAGAAGTGAAGTGAAGCGAAGTGACGAGAAATTATATAAAAGTAAGGAACAAAAAGTGAAGTGACAGGAAGTGACCAGATATTAAATGAGAGAAGACATGCTGGTATGACATGAGAAGAGGCGACGGGAAACCTCGTAAGACGAAATGTAGAGATATGAAAGTAAGCAACGAAAAGTAGCAAGAAGCGAAGTGAAGCGACGAAAATTGACGTAAAAGTAAGAAACAGAAAGTGAAGTGACCTGATGCAATACGTCGTAAAGTGAAGTTACAAAAAGCAAAGTTATATGAAGCCAAATGAGGAGAGGCACAGAGAAAGTGAAGCGACATGAAAGTAAGAAATGTGGCAAAAAAAAGTGAGTGACATGAAGCAAAGAGGCGCGAGGCAAAGTGAAGAAAAAGGAACCGATGCATGAAAGCGACGCGAAGCACAGAGGCGTGAGAGTAAGCAACCCAAAGCAAAGGGTAGAAGAACAAGTTGATGTGAGGAAATGTTGTGTGAAAGTAAGCAAAGTGAAGTGACGAGATAACAAAATAACAGAAGTAACACAAAGCGAAGTGATGGGAAGAAACGGAGTGACATGAAAGTAAGTCAGGAAAAAAAGCAAAAAGTAACAAGAAGTGAAGTTACACGAAGGGAAGTGACGTAAAAGTGACGCGAGGTGAAAAGAAGCGAAGGGACGTCCGGTGAAGTGAATCGAAAGGAATCTGAGCATCGGCCGTTAGCGGATCTTGAAATAAAAGACGCATACGTCCGTTTTGGCTGATATCATTTTGATGGTGTGCCGTTGAGCAAGGCACTGAAGCACAAACAAAAAAAGAGCTGTTGTTCTGGAGGCAAAGTTTACCTTTAAAAACATGAATTCTCCTCACGTGGCAACGACGGATACAATAATGTACATCACACTGAGCTGTGTTTCTGAGTGTATTGGAGCCACAGAGGACACACACACACACACACACACACACACACACACCACACACACACACACACACACACACTAAAAGGCCGCCGGGCTGAGTTGAATGCGTTTGACACAGTGTTTATGTTCACTTGTTTCTAATGAGTTTTTCATTATGAAAACAAACCAGAG